>NC_057714.1:14181498-14252220 GCF_004010195.1 Chiloscyllium plagiosum | reverse complement strand
GCGAGCTGGCGTTTAGCCTCAGCAGTATAAAGGTCGGTGCGCCAAACTACTACCGCGCCTCCCTTGTCTGCTGGTTTGATAGTGAGGTTGGGGTTGGAACGGAGGGAGTGGAGGGCTGCACGTTCTGAGGGTGAGAGGTTAGAGTGAGTGAGAGGTGTGGAAAAGTTGAGGCGGTTAATGTCGCGGCGGCAGTTGGCTATGAAGAGATCGAGGGCGGGTAAGAGGCGAGTAACAAATCTGTGTCAGGGAGTGGGCCCAACTTCATCATTGATTTCAGTGCCTCAGGGAAGTGATACTGTTGGATAGTAAAAGGTAACAGTCCTATTTAGCCTTACTAAATATTTTGCTCTTCTGACTTTAACAGTTTATCTGCTTGATTGTCTTAACTTTCTCAATTTCTGGATGATAACTCAGAAGAAGGGAGTGAATCGAATTGACTTAAAAGGAGGCTAGTCATCTGCCCTAAGTACTATTGACATTCTAAGGCTAAAATTACCTCAGAATAATGTCTATGGTAAAAATAAAAAAAGCCAGACTCCAGCTAGAAAATACAGCTAAGCCTGACTGTAGACTCCTCCGCAGCACTGACTCATCATCAGTGCAACAAAGTGGGGGTGTGAAAGGGAGAGGAGAAATAATAGCATTCAACCCACCAGAGCAATGTCATTGGTCAGGATTGATTTTTATGTTGATTAACGTCTTATTGATATCTCGCAATTTTCACTCTAGGGGAAATTTCTGTTTTCTCTCTGCAAAGGTTTTAACTTAGGTTATTTGGTCTGTCTCAGAAGATTAAATAACCTCAGGATAGCGCATGACAACATAAAGGGGTCAGACACAGAACTTGAAGAAATGGATTTAATTGAATCAATCGACATTTTTACTTTACTCTCATAAAGTAACTTCTCATACAGCTCAATTCAATCCAGGGAAAAGTGGAGAAGAATGTTTTATCCGCATGCCAACCATAATCTTAAATATTCGCGACAGACACACAGTGTACAGCAAGTACAAGAAACAACATTCCACCATGGCTTCCAAACATGTACAACCAAGAAAGACGAGGGCAACAGGCATTTGAAACCACCACCAACTCACACTTCCCTCTCAATTGTAAGCAAATTGAACTTCCTCCACTGTTACTGGGTCAAAGTCCCGGCATTCCCTTACTAACTGCACTGTGCGTGTGCTTCGACCCAGATGGACAGCATCAGCTCAAGAAGGTGGTACACGAATACCTTCTCAACAGCAAGTAAGGATAGCCATCAAATGCCTTGCCAGAAAGTCTAATTTCCCAGGAAAGAATTAAAAAAAAATAGATGAGGGAAATGATGATTGCAGTTTAATTTCTACAATCAAGGTGATTTTACATACAGTCATTTTCAAATTTATGTGCAATAATAATCAAAAAGCCATGAAGTAAAATTACCCTGTGAAAAGCAATTTATCTAATATCATGTTTGGAATTTTAATACGAGGCAGTTTCTAAAAGCCTTTTAAGTTTCTCAGGGAACATTGTTTATGATTCCACAGAAGAACATATGAGTATGTGAATTAGAATAGAAGTAGGTCACTTAACCCAAGGATCCTGCACTACCATTCAATAAGGTCTGATTTAAAAAAGAAATTGGCATTCTCATCTATTGCCAATAACATCTTGATTACCTTGTCCGCTATTAGTTTTTCTACCTGCATCATAAAAATATTCACTATCACTGGTCCAGAGGCAGAGAGATCCAAAGTCACACAACTCACTGAAACAAATAAATTCTCCTCATCTGTGCCCTGAAGATGCAAACCTCAATGTTAAAACAATGCCTCTTAGTTCTGAGCTCACACACAAATGGAAGCAACATTTTCAGATCCACATGGTCAAGACTTTTCAGGGCCTATGTACTTAATCAACTCATTCTGAACTGCAGTGAAACAAGCCCAATCTGTCCAACCTATTTCTATAAGGCAACCCACCCAGTCCAGGTATCAATCTAATAAACCCCCCTCTGAATTATCTCCAACACTATTACATCCCTCCTTAAATAAGGAGATCAAAACTGTACACATTACTTGAGATGTGAGCTCAACACTAACGTTAGTATCAAATTCTTCTCATAATAAAAGATAGCAATCCATATGTCCCTGAAAATAAAATCTTTTTCATTCATCCCCTTGAAACCTAGCTGTCTCTACACACCTTAGAATTCTGCAGAATTAGGTGCTTCTTTTGTCATTCTTCCTGACAAATTCAATAATTTAACACTTTCTCACATATCTGCCAGATTTTTGTCCATTTTCTCAACCAATCTACAGCGGTCTGCAATGTACTTAGGTCCTCTTCACAACGTGCCTTCCACCCTATCTTTGTGCCATCTGTAAAGTTAGTTACTATGGCTTCTTTCCAATCATCTAAGTGATTGATATAAATTGTAAAAAATCTGAGCCCACGGCACAAAACTATTTGGAACTACATTTGTCAAATCCTGCCAATCAGAAAAAGACATTTAGGCATACTCTGTTTTCTGTCAGCCAGCCAAATTTCTATCCATGCTAACATGTTACTCCTAGTACCATCTGCTTCTATTTGTCTCAATAACATCTCTTTATGGCTCTTTGTCAAATGCCTTCTGGAAATTCAAGTGCATTACATCAGCGGGCCACCCCTTATCCACTGTGCTTGTTTATCCTTCAAATAATTCCTATCAATTGGTTAAACATAACTCCTTTTTCACAAAATCAGGCTGGGTCTTCCCTTAAGGGGTGGCATGGTAGCACAATGGTTAGCACTGCTGCCCTCACAGCACCAGAAACACAAGTTTGATTCCAGCCTTGGGCAACTATCTGTGTAGAGTTTGCATACTCTCCCCATGTCTGCATGGGTTTCCATCGGATGCTCCAGTTTTCTCCTACAGTCCAAAGATATGCAGGTTGGGTGGATTGGCCATGCTAAATTGCCCCATAGTTTCCAGGGATGCACAGACTAGATTTGCCATGGTTAATACAGGGTTACAGAGTTAGGGTGGATGCTCTTCAAAGGGTCAGTACATACTTGGTGTGCTGAATGGCGTCTATCTGCACTGTAAGGATTCCGTGATCACCTTGGATTTTCAAATGCCCAAGGATTACCCCATTAACAATTAACTCTAACCACATTCCCCATACTAGACGTCAAGCTTCTCACTTTGACCTTGGATATAAAATTCAATTGTATTATGATTGCTGCTGGCTTGTGTTTTGTGTTTTCTGCCTAGCTCCTGAACTTGAATAGAGGACATATTGTTTGTTATTTTCCTGTCTGCTGGAACTTTTCAAGAATGTTTTAAATTTTAGAAAATTAATGGCAATGCATTCATTACCTCATTAGTCATTTGTCAGTCCTCTACTCTACCAGTTGAGTTGAAGCACTTGTCAGATGATTTTGATTTCGTTTAAGTTCCTTTCCTCCTGTTATCTCCTGATTTAAAGGTATTACTGCAGTGAAATTTATATCCTTAATTATGAAGACCGAAGCACAATGCTTATTCATCGTATCCACCATTTGCTGTGGGCTCCCCTTACTCACTCCAAGAGGACCAACACACAACTCACTTACTTCTTTTCTTTATAGATACCAATAGAATCTCTTGCTATCTGTTTTTACATTTCAAGTAAGCTTTCTTTCATGCTCTATTATTTTTTCTCTGATTAGCCTTCTAATAATTCTCTGCTTTTTAAAAAAATATTCTGATCCTCATCTTTGCACAAGTGCATGTTTTTATTTAGAGTCATAGAGTCGTAGAGATGTACAACATGGAAACAACCTTCAGTCCAACTCATCCATGCTGACCAGATATCCTAACCTAATCTAGTCCCATTTGCCAGCACTTGCCTCACATCTCTCTAAACCCTTCTTATTCATGTACATATACATATACATTCTTATTCATCCAGATGCCTTTTAAATGTTGTAATTGTACCAGCCTCCATCACCTGTCATCCAACCAGACCTTCACCGCACTACCTCCATTCCCCATTCCACTGCTCTAAACCCCCTACCCCCAAGCACAATAAAGGCAGAGACTCCTTGTCCTCACCTACCACCCCACCAGTCTCTGCATCCAAAGCAAATTCCTTAAACACGTCCGCCAACTCCAACTGGACCCCACGACCAAGAACATCTTCCCGTCCCCACTCCTCTCTGCCTTCCACAAGGACTGTTCCCTTCACCAGTCCTTGGTTTGCGCCATTCTCCCCAATAACCTCCCCCCACCACCAACACCCCACCCCCCCAACCCCCAGGTACCTTCCGCTGCCAGCAGAAAAGATGCAAAACCTGCTGAAACACCAAACCTCCTGACCTGCATCCAGGGCCCCAAACAGTCCATCCAGGTGAGACAAAGGTTCACCTGCCTCTCCTCCAACCTAGTTTACTGCATCAGTGCTCCTGATGTGGTCTTCTCTACATCAGGGAGACCTAATGTAGACTTTGGGAACGTTTTGCTGAGTATCTCAGCCAGGCCCGCAAGGGCCAACTGGACTTCCCACTCTGCACCCATTTCAATTCCCCTTTCTACTCCCTCACCGACATGACCATCCTCAGCCTCCTCCATTGCCACAACAAGTCAGACCACAAATTGGATAACAACATCTCATCTTCCATCTGGACAGCCTACAGCCCGGAGGATTCATCATTGAGTTCTCCAATTTCAAATAACCTCCCTTACCATCTCCCGACTACCTTCCCAGTCTGTCCTCCTCCATTCCATTCCTTCCAGCCACCAACCGGATTCATCACTCCCATTGACCATCCAGGTCGTACCCTCTACCTCTACTTCCACCACTCCACCCTGCCGCCCCCTCCACCCGTTTATCTGCAGTTCCCCTTACACCGAGCCCCAGTCCTGAAGAGGGGTTACACCCGAAACATCGACTTCTCCACCTCCTGATGCTGCCTGGCTTGCTGTGTTCTTCCAGCCTCCTGCTTCTCTACCTTGAATTCCAGCATCTGCAGCTTTTTTGTCTCCACCACTTCCTCTGGCAGCTCGTTCCACACACGCACCACAGTCTGTGTGAGCAAGTTGTCCCTTAGGTCCCTTTTAAATTTGACCTGCTTTCCTTAACTTCTTTAGATAACGATGAATTTTTTTCATCATACCAGGAATGTATTTATTTCAGTATTCAGGAAAATTAATTTAAATGTCTACCACTGATTCCCTATCAATCTATCTCCTAACCTGGTATACCAGTTCACTTCAGATAACTTAGCTTTCATGCTCTTATTTAAGCTGAACACATTAGTCAAGAATACACCAAGTTCTACCTGTGGATGTAAAATTCAATCGTAGGTGATCATTGCAATTTAGAGACACTTTTACTCTCAGGTTATGAGTTTGTCCTTTCACATGTGCTGTCCTGAGAAACTACTTCAAAAGCATTCCATAAACTCCTATCCAAGCCACTATTGCCAATATGATTTTTACATTTCATATGTGAACTATTATTATTATTGTTAGTCCTTTTATCACCAGCTCCTGATATTTTTTCATGTATGATTCATTGTACATTGTATTTGCTGTTAAGGAGCCTGTAGGCAGCTCACCTTCCTATTCTGTTTGAATGCCAGACAAAAAGACCAGAATTGATGTTTCAAGCGGCTTTTTGGGTGAGCTCAAGTATTCTTTGGTGCACAGCCTTTGACTTTATCACAAGGTTCAAAGAACTTTATTTACAATAGAGTTTTTAATAATTTTCTAGGGCTAACCAGCAACAACATGTGTATTGGTTCTATCTTGCCTTGTCTTATGACAAAATTACTGTCTGTCTCTTTCATTCTGAGGAGCTGTCTGCTCAAATCAGCAAAGCAGCGACAGAGTCCAAAATGGTTGCTGCCTGAGGCTAGCTGCACTGCTACCTGGGTGCTGAGCTCTTGTGAGCCAATTTTGAAACAGTCACTCAGGGTTTTGGGTTCATTATCCAAAATTCATCAAAGTGTCAGTTTGCCGAGCCCATATTGAAAATCCAGCTCTGTACATTTGGTGCCAGAAGTTCATTTTAAGCATTTATCATTGTTCCTTGGTCATGTGTTTAGAAGTCCACATGGTCACGGAACACTCCACGTTTGGATTAGATACTGCAAATGCTGTTAGCTCCAGAATGTATGTGCAGAATTGTGGCTTATTTAGGTGATCCATGGACAAGTCTGGTTCAATTCTTCTCCTCGTCAAAGAGAGAAGGCAGTAGGTGGCAACAGAGATGATCAAATGGAGACAATGTAAAATAAAATCTGGAAGCTTGTTTTTACTGTATCTATTTGTATTGTGAATAAGATTTTGAGACATCTGCAGAGTCAACAGATAGTGAGATGGTATATTTTCATCCAAGTACTGAAAAATTTAAAATGTGAAAATCTGTCTTGGAATATACCACGCTGCTTAAATCTAAATTAATTTTGATTCTTGCAGCTGGGTTTGCATATCCCTTAAAGTATCATCATGAAGTCCTTAAGAAACAGACAACAATCAAAATGGTCAAGGGAATTTTCCCCATTTAATTAATGGGGAAAAACATTTAAACTGCAAGTACCTGTAAAATTGATATGTAAGGGTTCTTCTTTGACCACATTACCTACTCAACTCGGCTCAAATGGAATGTATCCAGCTGCAACTAAGACTCTGGGCAGGATTTTTCAAATAATCAGGTTTCTCATCCTGCCAGATACAAGTAAGTTCAGAGATGGGTGTGGAACAGGTCTGTATATCTTTTGCATTTACTGAACTGTTTCCAATATATACAAAGCAGGGAGGGATTCCTGCATGACCACTTTTGAGTACTTCACTCTACATGCTGGCCACTTATGTGATCTGATGTCATAGCTACTGCCGTCATCAGCTATTGATCGCTGCTTCCCATTTACTATACATCTCCTCAAGTATCTATAGGATCCCCGCATGTTTACATTCATTTCGTAAACCACTCCCAATATATCTCTATTTTCATGTTCATTTAGCTGCGTTCATTAAACTCCCCTCTGCACCGAATCTCTTGTTCAATCACTGACCATGTTCACGGTCTTCTGAGGTGTGTAAACCAAAGATGAACATTGTCTGTTCCTTTCTGCATGGGGAAATGCCTCATATTAGAACCACATAATCTGTTCTTTGTGATGGGTGGAACTATTTGTTACTTTGCCCTGGTTATCATACGGCTGAAGTTGGTCATTTTTTGCCAGACCAATTTATGTTTGGAGTGGTCACACTTTCAATGTCAGGTAAGGGGTGGCTGAGGGACATCTCACAGAAACCCAGGAAGGGCAAGATGTGCTATTTCAATGGTAATGTTGATTCACTGAAAAATGCAGGAGGACATACCAGGAGTATTATCAAGCACAATTAAAAATGAAGCTACAACACAGGACTACTTGCACGCCAAACATCAGAAACATCAAGTGATAGACAGAGCTAACCAATTCTACAAAAGATCAGATCTAAGCTCTGCAGTCCTGCCACATCCAGTCATGAATGATGATGAACCATTAATAACATTGGAGGAAGGGACTCAACAAATTTCCCATCCTAATAAGTGGGAGACCCCAGCACTTCATGCAAAAGATGAGGCCAAAGCATTTGTGACAATCTTCAGCCAGAAGTATCTAGTGAATGATCCATCCCGATCTGCTCCAGTTGACCTCAGCTTCACAGATGTCAGTCTTCAGCCAATTTGATCCACTCCACATGATCTCAAGAAGCACCTGAAGGGATTGGGGCCTGAAGCAAAAGCTATGGGTCCTGACAACATTCTGATAATAGCACTGAAAACTTGTGCTTGCCACACCCCTAGCCATACTCTTCCTGCACAGCTGCTACCTTGGCGTCTACCCAGCAATATCGAAAGTTAGAACAGAGAACATAGAACATAGAATATTACAGCGCAGTACAGGCCCTACGGCCCTCAATGTTGCGCCAACCTGTGAAACCAATCTGAAGCCAATCTACCTACACTATTCCATTATCATAATTATGTCTATCCAATTACCATTTAAATGCCCTTAAAGTTGGTGAGTCTACTACTGTTGCAGGCAGGCCATTCCATGCCCCTACTATTCTCTGAATAAAGAAACTATCTCTGACATCTGTCCTACATCTATTAGATGTTACTCAGGCATACTCTACATTTGGAAAGCAGTATAAATCCAACCCAGTCAATTACCACCCCATCAGTCTACTATCGATCATCATGACGGAAGGGGTCATTAATAGTGCTACCGAGCAGCAATAACCTGCTCAGTGACACCCAATTTGGGTTCCGCCAAGGCCACTCGGCTCCTGACCTCATTACTACCTTGGTTCAAACATGGACAAAAGAGCTGAATTCCAGAGGGGAAATAGAATAAACAGACTTGAATTGATTAGATTAGATTGGATTCCCTAAAGTACGGAAACAAGCCCTTCGGCCCAACAAGTCCACACTGACTCTTCGAAGAGAAACCCACCCAGACCTATTCCCTTATCCTATATTTACACCTGACTAATGCACTTAACTCTACAAGCAATTTAGTATGGCCCATTCACCTGATCTGCACTTCCTTGGATTGTGGGAGGAAACTGGAGCAAACCCACACAGACAGTCGCCCAAGACAGGATCGAACCCAGGTCCTTGGCGCTATGAGGCAGCAGTGCTAACCACTGAGGCACCGTGCCACCCATTGAAGCAAACATAACCAGAATAGGATAGGATTAAGTGATCCCTGCCTTGGTAAATGAAGGTATGTATCTAGGACTGAAGTCATCTCTTTATTGTAGCATTATGTACTGGTAAGTTTGGAAATTTGCAGAATGACTAAAGATATATCAATTGATTAAATTCTTGTATTCTGCAGAGTTTTCATTCTCGTTCATCTCAGGTGGATGCTCACTGCATCCACTGAATAAATGATCAACAACCTTGTACTCAAGACTCTTGTGATTACTTCTGATTTTCATAATATAAGATCTTCTTATAATATATTGTCTTCTGATATAAGAGAAAGTGAGGACTGTAGATGCTGGAGATCAGAGCTGAAAATGTGTTGCTGGGAAAGTGCAGCAGGTCAGGCAGAGCAGGTCAGGCAGCATCCAAGGAGCAGGAGAATCGACGTTTCGGGCATGAGCCCTTCTTCTGATATAATATATTATCTTCTGATAACATAGGGCGGTATGGTGGCTCAGTGGTTAGCACTGCTGCCTCACAGCACCAGGGATCCGGGTTTGATTCTACCCTCTGTCTGTATGGGGTTTGCACATTTTCCCTATGTCTGTGTAGGTTGCCTCTGAGTGTTCCAGTTTCCTTGCACTATCCAAAAGTGTGCAAGTTAAGTGGATTGGTCATGCTAAATTGCCCATAGTGTCCAGGGATATGCAGACTATGTGAATTAGCCAAGGAAAATGCAGAGTTACAGGGCAAGGGTGAGGGGATAGGATGCCTTCAGAGGGTCAATATGGGCTGAATGGCCTGGTTCCACACTGTAGGGGTTCTATAATAATATATAGACTGCACATAGCTTGGTAAGGCCTTATCGTGCATCTCATGACAATTCAGTCTCAGATCAGTTTCTCTTTCAAGGAGTCATTGTTGCAATTGGGAAGTTGGACAAAGTTGCTCACAAATGATTCTGTCTTGTTTTCTGGGTTCTGGGTGTATCTGTTGACTTTAACACATCTGATCAAGTTGTGTAATGTACAAGTCCTCATGAAAAGCCTTCAGTACCTTGTCATATGTTGCTGAATCCTCGGCAATCCTTTGGTCGGCATATGACCATTATGGTTTCCCACCGAATACAAGAACGTGCTAACAACTTGTCTGCTTGTTTGTCTTGAGTAAGACGCCTTAGGCAACATTTCAATGTTGCAATCTCCGATGTGAGTTATGCCCTAGTGAGGCCTGGCTCACACCCTCCAGGGGGGTGAAGCAGCTTCAGTAGCATCAGGTCTTCTCCATCATGAGCTTAACTCCCCGAGGAAGTGTGTTGAGATTCCCTTGGCCAGAACCCCTCCTCAGGGAGCCAGCTTTGTATACCTCTGGAGCCTGCCTATTTGGAGGTTGCCTTTACTGCTGGAGTCTTTATACTCTGCATTCTCTGAGTTTTGCTTCCCAATGAATCTGCTTGTTTTGGGGTTTTATTTACAGCTAGAGCCCATTTGCTTTGTGTTTGGCTACTTTCTGCATGCTTCATCAGTCAAGTCTGTGGTCTGAGACTGTCGAACGTGAGCACTGCCCGATGTGCTTTCCTCTTTTGCATTTCTCTAGCCTCCCCGCAGCAAGGGACAGGCAGAAATGGTCTTGGAGGGCATGATGTGGGAAGGGAACCCCTTGAGGGAAGCATCCTACTCCCTTTCTCCCTGAGGCCCAAGAAGGGTAACCTCATACCCTGTCTTCTCCCAGAATTGAGGTTGGGTGAGAAGTGGCCAATATTCTTACAGCCATCGATTGGGCTGAAGGTAGGTGGGCACCCGAAAGGCTGCATGGGCAAACAGAGCACCGGTCCCCTCTTGCAAACCCACCAGCGGAGGCTGTAAAATTCAGCTCCCAATCTTCATCCACCTCATCATTTTCTCAACCAAACAGAGCAGTTAGACTTTTGTTCCCAAGCTGCCTTTCAGAAACTCATCCACATTAAATGAACGCACGTAATTTCACTGAACGATTCAATTACTGTTTGCTAGCCCCCAATACTTTTGATTTAATGATGGGAAGAGCT
Organism: Chiloscyllium plagiosum; assembly: GCF_004010195.1. Classification (NCBI taxonomy): domain Eukaryota; kingdom Metazoa; phylum Chordata; class Chondrichthyes; order Orectolobiformes; family Hemiscylliidae; genus Chiloscyllium; species Chiloscyllium plagiosum. The sequence goes on along the minus strand of NC_057714.1, from coordinate 14,241,515 downwards.
CAGCTCTGTCTTCACAGATTCAGGTGGGTCAGATAACTGAACTGTGGTCAAAGCTTTTTCAAGAAGGCAATTATATTAATTTTACACAGTAGACAAATAACAGTTTAATTTGCATTTCCTTTTCTATGGAAGGCCCAGGGATACTGTTCCACTCTGCTCTTATCACTGAGTAACATGCATACCCCCATAGGACTTGCTGCAGCCATTCGGCTATTGATATAATTGAATGGGGTATTAGCTATCTGACACAGTGCTGGTGCTGCTCAGAAAGCATATGTATCCTGTGCTGAGAACAATGAAATTTTAGCAGCCCTTTTCTTTGTCGATAAATTTCAATTACACTAATTGCCAAGTATTCAATGACGGCACTTTGAGACAGGGAGAGAGGGGAGAAAGTAATAATAATAACCCTTGGTATAGAAAGGCACAACAACAACAAAAATTGAATTTTCTAATGGGAGCGTTAACATTTTTTACATAGCTTAACAAGATTTTACAAGCTGTAGCAATTTAAATAATTCTGTTTTACACTTGTTTGTTTTAATTAATGAGGCTACAAAACAAAAACAATATTCAACTCAATTATGTAATTTATCCTTGAGGGATGAATTGTGTATTTGCCTTTTTTTTAATTTTTAAAATTGTATAATTTACAGGAGTGAAACAGATTTTGAACCTGAAAGTAAAAGCAACGTTTTGGTTTGTTCATTGATTGATGTGAATTCAATGCTTTCCTTGCTTTCAATTCAGCTTGTTATCCTAGTATTTTAACTTGTTCAAATACAAATGAATTCTATTAAATTTTCTGGGATAGAATTTTTGCTCAGTTTTTTTTTTACATTATTTTATTTGATTTTATCACAGCTGCCGTACTCCACGACTTTCTCTTACGCACACCTTTAGCAGGAATTGCTAATAAAATCAAATATGAAGCAAAATACTACAGGACATGATGAGGAAATAATAAATGCTCTTCATATATTTCCAAGAAAATATGTAGAATATTCTTGATATTTGATAAATTCTAGTGTATCACATCTTCGGAGGTAATGGTTTATGAGTACTTGTGAAAATCCAGCCTTCCATTTCTGATTTGTAACTGTTTAACCTTATTCTTCTTCATAGTGTCTATCATTACATTACAGAATATTGTGTTCCTGTCATAGAATAGAAAATACCTTTGTGTCTGCGATGTACTGCCAGAAGATGAAAGGGTGAAAGGTGAGTTTAATATTCATAGAATTAATTCATTGGTTCTTCTCGTCCATATTTTATAATTTAGTTCAAGATCAATAATTTACAAAATTGCCTGCTATTTAACAAAACAAAAAGATTGATTTAAAATGTTTAACTCAGCAAAATCGTAGAGCATTAGATCTTTTAAAAACTGTAATATTAAGCGTCAGTTGCCTTTTATTGTATGTTGTTCAAAATGTCATTGTTTATTATGCTTTACTTTTGAAGTAATCTGGTTGTAGAAGCTGATCATAACATATTAGCTTTGCTGTTCCATTGCATGATATGTTTAAGGATTTCTGAATTTCTCTGATTTCTGTATCATAGATAAAGTGGACAGATAATATCCCTGCACTGCTGGCTATTTTCAATTTACATTTTGTTTCCTATTTTGATAGTTATAGATAGCAACCCAACAAATATTAGAACAAAAGTGATTAATAGGATTCATAAGACACAAGGGAAATGTCTCAGCTTTTTGACTTTAATAGTCTGATCTTACAAAGATCATGGATTTTCTGGATCTTCCCTTGAATTATACTTTGCATCTATACAAGCAATTGGAGGTATGATAAGGTTTGTTCATATCCTAAGTATTGAGTAATGAAAATATGGTGGAAGTAGCAGTGAAAACTGTTCATGCATTTTTTCCAAACCAAATTAGATTTTGAAGAAATGTTTTCAAATTATATATCTTTAATTTTTTGTATGTGAGGTTCAGCGAGTTAGACAGATGTAAATATTTAAGGTAATATCATTATTGAAAACAGATGCGGATTTTCCCAATGGCCCAGCAAAGACTTCCAGTGCACAGCAAACATATATGAAGAAGGCAAGTCCTATGCCTAAATTTCTTAGGCCACTAGTTAAACTCATAATGGGCACTGCAGCTCTCCATGGGATGGGAAACTGTTAATTGACATTTACATCCAGCAATTCCTGCTAAAGGTGTGCGTAAGAGAGAGTCTTGGAGTACGGCAGCTGTGATCATCCTCATGGTAAAAGAATCTGCTAGTTTGTTATTGGCACATGAACGAGGAATGAAGATAATGAGAACTGGTTATCCGAATAAGGACACAACAACTTCAGCAAAGGATGGTAGAAGGAAAAAATAGAGAGGAAAAATGAAAATAAGTAGACCAGATGGAGGATCAGTGTAAGTGCCTTTTAGGAGATCATACATATAACTTCTATCTCTGCTCTGTTTTAACAACACATACAAAGAGGAACTTAAGCTCCCTTTCCCGCCCCATTACATCCAATCCAATATGTTAAAAACAAATTGATCTTGAAACGACTGATTTTAATGCAACCGAGGAGGAGCCCTTCTCAAGGGGCACACAGTCTGAATAAAGGTTATAATGCTACATTCTCTGACCAGCGTTCTCGCCAAATGCAATACTGGGCAAATTTGCCTGAACTGTGGTCGCATTTTCTCAGATCTCACCTCCCTGGAGTGCGGCAAGCCAAAGCTGCACAGAAGATTTAAACAAACTTGGGAAATGAGTGAACCTTTACAATCTGAAGCTTTGCTAATTCTAAATCAGTAATTTCCCTTATTGCCACCAAAATGTAATTAGTATTTGTTTTGTTATACCCTGCCCTTATTGTTCACGTTCAAAGGGAGAGCCTTTTCAGCTCTTTTACATAGGCTGACATCAATTAGCAGGCAAGAGTGAAAGCTCTTTCCTCATTGGTGACACCTCATCAGCAGAGATCACACTTAGTAATTCAGTCCAACAATGTCACTAAACAATCATACTAAGCAAAACTGAATTATAAAATGAATTTCATGTAATTGGGCTCTATTTAAAATCAAATGCAGTAAACAATACATGAATCGCATTGCTGCCTTTAAGATGTGTCTCTTTTGAGAGATGAATGCCCTAATGGTTTTTGCTACCTGAAGATATTGCAAATCCAAATTCCAGCTTCATGACTCTCTTGGTTATTTATGTCTACTCTTTTATAGTGTTTTCAAAAGTAATCATTACTAAAGTCAGTAATTCATAACCCAAATGTTCTCTCCAGTCCATTGTAGATAGGCTGATGAGCAAAAGGTGATTTTATACACAGCAACAGTGCACTCTACAGAAGTACTTATATATTATTCTGTTTTACACCATATGCGAGATAAAATGAATACATAGAAGATGATACTCATCAACAATAAGAGACAGTGAATGAATGAAATTTACATCAAGGTTGTAATTCTGGATTTATGTAAATCGAAGGAAATTCATCCTGGCTTCTGCGGTCTCATACCTTACTTGCTGATTGTTCTTTCTAAAGGAGAAGTGACAGCACTCTGGTCTCTTTTATATTATTCATGCCATTAAATATAAATAATTGAATAATTGAATATTAATATAAGCATTGACTAAAACCTAAGCACATAATGCATAGAATGTCTGCTCACAAATTATGATGCTGGCTACAATAGTTAGCCTGCACTGCCACCCACTGTTCAGCAGCAGTAAGACACACCCACATGTGATGATAAAAGCATATACAGTGAGATAGTTTATTAACTACAATCACAGAGCCAGATACATCTTAGTGGAAATTCACTTTCCACTAAGGTAATAATATGAAATTTTTTCTACAACAAAAATATTAGCTCAGTTTGTGTAAAAACATTTAAAAGTCATTAAACAATTGCCAAATAAAGCGTAGAAGTGGAAATACAGCTGGGTGCATAATATGTGTGCATGCTGTACCATTTTATTGTCAAATTTCAAAAGATATTTGCTTGATATTCCCATTGATGAAGCTAATGATAGCTCGTGTTCATTCTACATTAAGTATATGATGGAAAATTAATTGATCTCATCATGAGAAGTAAAATTAAGGTTGTTTAATGCAGGAGAATTATTCTCCCTTAACCAATTCAGTTCCTTTGCTATATCCTAGAATTTTGATCTTGCTATAGTCTCTGATTAACAAGAAGGAAGATTCTCTCTGCACAGTATATTCAGTCAAAGCTTTAACTGATTTATAAAGAACAAATTTAAAACAAGTGATAAAATGTTCAAGGAAATTTCTCAAATTCTTGAATTCGGTTCTGTGACTTCTCATCTTAGAAAAGCTCCCGATTTGCAATTAGGACTTGGTTTCATTAATGATTTACTAGTGAATGCAACTCTCGAGCTAACACCACTATTCCTTTTAGCTTTATTAGAAAATTGTTTTACTTGAGGTTGCTACTGTGAGGAATTGTGAAAATAACTCAACTTCTGCGACATAAGATCTTGAGAAAAATAGCTTAGACTCTTTCTTAATTTTCTTGTCAATTCTCCTGGAGCAACACAGAAGGTTGAACACAAACATCTTCAAAACAATGCATGTTCTCAGCATTTATATATTTGTGTACACGTTTTTTTATGTGCTTTCTCCATGACATTTTCTGATTCTCACATACTATTTTGTGACATTTGCCCTTTAGCACCGTGACTTCAGTATCAAAATGGCACAGCCATACTTCCATTACAGCAAATGTGATGTTGTAATGTCATTAACACTGCAAGATTCTCCAGGTTAAGGAACACTTTCAAGCTGTTTGAAATTGTGGTAATGCTGACTTCTATAATAAGCCAATGTTTCTGTCTATGTTTGAACAAAATTGAGAAAGGCACCAAGCCTTTCGGAGATTTTAAACTTTTAGTGTTAGCATTAAAAAGGTCAGAGCCTGGTGAATATTGACAGAATATGGGCTATGTTACTTTAACCTCAGTTGGCCCTTGGGCACTGGTTCTCATCTAATACTGACAACCCAGTGTGTTGTGTTAAAGGACAACTCACTGTTGGCCATGCCATCTTTGGAATAGGTGCCAATTAAGCATGAATGTGGAATCATCTTTTTGAAATGAATATTTACCAAGCCTTTCTTTCACTTGCAGGTGAATGCGCAAGGCAGGATTGGATCTGACACATCATTGTGCAATGTGTGCATAACATCATGAAAATTAAACACATTTTTGCTGGCTGTGAATAAAAATGTGTTGGGCAGTTTTTGGAGGAGGAAATTACCTCGTTCAACCATCAACATGTGCTGCTGAGGAACAAAGATTCTCTTTCACAACTGCAGAGAGTGGAAGCTAATCTGAATAACCTTGGTGCCCTATCCAATATTTCCCAAAGAAAAGAAAATCTTTTGAGCATCTTGCTTTAATATCAGTGCATGTGCAAGTTCATCAGGGTTTTGTGTTAAATCCCTTAAGATAACAATATAAAATATTTCACACACTATCATGACAAGTCTCCATTTGCCATAGATTTGCTCCAGGTTTTCTGCGTGTACAGTGCTGACTTATATAACTGATACTGCAGTCTGGAGTTCAATATCTCATCTCTTGATACTTGTTTAAAGTAGGCTCCCAAATCAATGTGATTTGCTTCAGACAAGGGAATTCAAACCTCCAGTTACTTTCTTCTTCAGGGAGAATCACAGCTCATGAAGTTGTATAAGTAATCTGTTTCCATGTGCTACACACAAACTGTGCCAGGACACAGGTGAGTGTAAATACTGAGAATGTCTAGAGTTTGGAATGTAGATGGTTTTCAGTGACATAACCCCCCCCCCTGCCGCGAGGAATTAATTTTTGAATCAGTCTTGAGCCCTCATACATGAGCTTGAAAGGAATTAGTCCAAATATTCTCTTCTCCATAGTGGCTGGATGTGAATATGACTGATCTGTCTGTGACAGAGTCCGCTGTTCCAGGATCGGACTGTTTAGTGAACGCAGACTTCGCTTCAGAGTGGAAGCAAGTCACCCTTGACCTTGAGAGCTAACAAAGAAGAAAGAGCTATGATGGACTACGCACTGCAGGCGTTTGTGGGAATCACCTAAGAAGTTGAAACTTCCGGTGAGCTGATTCTTTATTCCCACAATGTCTCCGATCCTGAGCTGCTGAGGGTGGTGTGTTTATGGAATGAGCTGCCAGTGGAAGTGGTAGAGGCGAGTACAATTACAACATTTCAAAGACATTTGGCCAGGTACATGGACAGGAAAGATTTGGAGCAACATGGGCCAAATACAGGCCAGTGGGATTGGCTCAGATGAGAAAACCTGGTCAGCATGGGTGAGTTCAGCCAAAGGGTCTGTTTCCCTGTTGTATGACTCTGGTGATTGTCATATTGAAAATGGGGGCACAAACAAAAAACTCACCTTGATATTTTCCCAAGGAATGTTAGACAGATAAAAAGCTGCCTGAGAGCTGGGTAACATCAAAGCATTAATCACAACTTCCACGCTACCCCCACTCTCTGACCCAACCATCCAAATAACCTCTGATCACCTATCCCCCCATAAACCAACTAGCCACCTCCCCCCACCCTCCCCCCATTCAATCAGATCTAATTAAAATTGCCTATCCACTCCATCAGATACCACTGTGTCAACTGCCCACTCATCCACAATCTACCCCTGTCATGCCTCACCCAAATGCACAGAATCCACCTCATCCACACACTGACTCACCCACCAACCTGTTCAGGGCAGAAGTGGGTACTGCAGGTGCTGGAGCTTAGAGTCAAGATCAGAGTGCTGCTGGTAAAGCACAGCAGGTCAGGCAGCATCCGAGGAACAGGAAAATTGATGTATTGGGCAAAAGCCCTTCATCAGGAAGGACTTTCCTGATGAACGGCTTTTGCCTGAAACATTGATTTTCCTGCTCCTCGGATGCTGCCTGACCTGCTGTGCTTTTCCAGCACCACTCTGATCCGGACACCAACCTGTTCAGTTATTCAGCCACTCCCTCATTGAAGAACAGGATTAAAAAACAAAGTTTGGGACCTTTAAATGTTTACCTGAATATGGCATTCTGATATCACAGTAAGGTGAGATGTCCTCTGCCCGAATCTTTGTTGCTAGTCTCCCCAGAGATTTCTGTGCTAAGAGATTGTTTTCTGACTCCTGGATCAGTGTTCTGGTCTTTTTAAATGTGCCTAGTTAAGTAGGCAACTTTCAGCCTGATCAGCGCTGGCTGAGACAGTTCGGGCCCTGATATTTTGTTCATTAGCAGCAAAAGGGAAAGGGGAGTAAGAAGCCATGGCCCTCACAAAGTGACCTGACTGTACCTGTTGAGAATACAGTAGAAGGACCCAAAGTTAATCCTAGATCCAGAAATCACTAACTTGTGGCCTTCCAATCAGGTCCTTCTGCGTTTCGTCAACACGAATTGGCTGTAATGCAATTGACGAATTATGGACGTTGTTTGAATAATGCAAACTTTCTACTGAACAGGTATTAGCGATCTACTACAACGTGATTTTCTCTTGCATGAGGTTACAGAGGAACGTAATTGTCACATGACAGAATGACCAGCATTGGTCTGTGTGGGACCTTGTAAGGGGCACAGGTTCTGGCTTATTCAAATAAAGATTCCCATAAAAGGGAAAAAAAAATGGCCAGATGAGGGATTTCCAAAATAGCAGCAGGACATGCTAGAATTAGAAAATCCTTTATCGCCATGTATACTCAAGTGGAAAAGTACAGGTGTACAGTGAAAACTTGACAATGTCGTCCCAAGAGGGGAGAAATTTAAAAGGGGCCTAAGGGGCAACATTTTCATGCTGAGGATAGTGCGTGTATGGAATGAGCAGCCAAAGGAAATAGTGGAGCCTGGTACAATTACAACATGTAACAGGCATCTGGATGAGTATATAAATTGGAAGGGCTAAAGGGATATGGGTCAAGTGCTGGCAAATGGAACTAGATTAAGTTGGGATATCTGGTCGGCATAGACAAGTTGGGCTGAAGGATCTGTTTCCGTGGTTGTACATGTCTATGACTCTATGGTACCATCTTAGGTACAAAGTACCAATATACAGCTCCTAAATGCAAAATATAAATATAAAGGGAACAAGAAAGAAAGGGGTGCATTACTTACAGTTGTATACAGTATAAGTTATAAAAATGAGAATAAAGTTAAAAAGATAAGCAAACACTTGTACTGTAAAGGATCTGCAATAAATCAGCACAGGGGTCTTCCACATGTGATCTACCTGCACCAGTCCACAGTCTGTCTCTGCTTGGCAATCCCTGCTCCATTCAAACCATCAGCCTGCTGCCCATCCCTGCTCTCTTCAAACCTCCAGCCCACTGCCCATCCCCACTCTCTTCAAACCTCCAGCCTGCTGCCTGTCCCTGCTCTGGTCAAACCTCCAGCCTGCTGCCCATCCCCGCTCCGGTCAAACCTCCAGCCTGCTGCCCATCCCCACTCCGGTCAAACCTCCAGCCTGCTGCCCGTCAAGTTTCCAGCCCACTCTACCTCAGGAGGGAACACCCAGAGGGGATAAATGGGGGAAAAAAAAAACAAATGATAAATAAACAGAAAGAGCAGATGAGCTCAGGTTGGACTGTACTACTCTGGCACCATCTTGATGGGAAGTCCTGGCTCAGGCCAAGTGCTGTCAGTGGTGGGGATGTACTAGTCTGACACCTGACAGGAACACCAGAAACCTAGGCATGGGCCATGGTCTGGATAGCTTACGATCTTTTAAAAGTCATGATGTTTTCAGCAGCTACGGCAGAGACATCTCCTCCCCAGCAGAAACATTGACATTGCTCTGCCCTGTCCTGGAGCTGCCACACTCGACTGGGTTTTCCAGCTTTCCTCAGGGCCATGCAGTGTGCTTTAAACTGTCCTAGTTTACATTCAGCACTTTGTACTAAATTCCTGTGGGCTATTTCAAACTGTTACAACAGTTGATTGTTCTTGGTATTTTTCTTGCAGACGGTTTCGAAGATCAATGATTTACCCTTAATGCTCAAACGCACATTGTGCGAAATCGTGCAAAGAGTGTTGAACCTTTCATTCACTTGTCATTTGGGAGGAATGCGATCTTTGCAAAGTGAGAACTTAAGCAACATGGTTTGCTTTTAGCAGTCAATCAGCATCACTCAGCCCCTCTTCCTCTCAGTGGCTGATGTATGGTCATTGCAAATGAATATTAGAGTCAAACAAGGAGGGCCCTGTGGCAAGATATGCCTTTTAGAAGGATTTGTTCTGAGCTGTTTCACTTGAAAATCAATGTTGTAAACCTGGTGCTGAGGTGTCTATTCATGGAGAGCAGAGGAAATAGCTTTGGGTTTTTATTTAAAGTACGTAAACAAAAGAAGCATGTGTGGGTGGAGTTAATCTCACAATGACCCAGGTTTTTGTTTTTGCTTTCAGTTGTTAAAGCTGCAGTTTTGGACAAAGCTGTTGGATACAGCTTTCTCTCTCTGTTGCTGCAAAAGCTTGAGTACTCTTTCTGCTGGAACATTCATTCAGTCAGTGTTCCTTCTGTTAGACTGGTTTTGCTCATTTGCCTTTATGTGTTTATGAAATGCTGTTATATTGGAACCACTGATGAGTAGTAGTTAAAATGTATATTATTTTCTTAAGTGTTTTGGTAGATTAGATTCCCTATAGTATGGAAACAGGCCCGTTGGCCTAACAAGTCCACCCTCCGAAGAGTAACCCACCCAAACCCATTCCCCCAAATGATGCACCTAACACTGTGGGCAATTTAGCATGGCCAATTCACCTAACCTGCACATCTTTGGATTGTGGGAGGAAACCCATTCAGACATGAGGAGAATGTGCAAACTCCACACAGACAGTTGTCGGAAGTGGGAATTAAACCCGGGTCCCTGGTGCTGTGAGGCAGCAGTGCTAACCACTGAGCCACCATGTTGCCCCGAGTTAAAGTTAGGTCAATTCTTCTTTGTGGTGTAGGAATGAAGTGTGTTTTGCATAATGCTTAGTAGTTTGACCAATTGAATCACACCTGGCACTCAGCAGCTTACCCTGCCTTTAAATAAGACAAAAGTGGGAGTCGAAGTCTCCTTGGTATGTTTTGAAGAGGTTTGATCTGATCCATCATGGCCCCTGTGTAAAGATTCAGAACTCCATACCACTGCCTCAGCCAGGGAACTGAGCAGGAGGTTATTCGTGCCAAGGGGACAAATTCAATCACAATCAATGGCAATCAAACAATCTTAACATTTTAAGAAGCAATAACTCCTTTTTGGACAGGAATTAGCTCTGAAACAATTGGCAGATACTTCTGAGTGTTCATAGACTTTCATGTAAAGTCACACAGCTTGAAATTTAGCTCCTCTTAGGTTGTCACAGACCTATCTGCTGCACTGCATTATCCCCCGGCCTCCTCAGCATCCTCATCATCAGCGTTGGCTCCTTCGGTAACTTCATCAGATTCCATTTCTTCCTTGTCCAAGAAGACAGACTCCTGGCCCGTCTCCCCCTCTCCTATATTCTCACCCTGTTATTGAGCTCAATCATGCAGGGTGTGGCAAATAATTATTATTCTGGGGACCCTGTCTGTGAGGATGATAGAGCTCCTCTTCAGCGGTCGAGATAACAGAAGTGTATCCTCAAAAGTCCAGTCATCTGTTTACTGGTGGCCACAGTAGATGCATGTGCAGCACAATGGCATTGATTGGTATCAGTCTGAGGATTTTGCACTGGGGTCATAAGCCATGTCTTTTGGGAGTGTGTGTTGCCATCCATGAGTCAGCCTGGAAATGATTTGGGCGATTTCTCTGGAAGCTGAGATTTGCGCAGCATTGTGGCAGCTCCCTGGATAGCATGGGTGCATATCTGCAGAAATAATTGCCTGTGGCAAACATACTGGACGGTGGTGAGGAAGCTCAATGCTGCTGTGTTCTTCAGTGGCACAAGCACAGTTCTAGAGTGCTGCCTCCCAACAGGCCGTACGTTGGTATAGATGATGGCTTCTCTAGTTATGTGAACACACCTCCCATAATGCCGTTCAACTATCTGCAGGCTGTTGGAATGCCTTCTGTACAACCTTTCTCTGTTGACTGGTCAATGGCACTGAAGACCTGGTTCCCATCTTCATGCACTGAGTGTTCATCCAGTTCCCTGAATATCTTCTCCCTGATTCTGATGTCATTGTTCTTCTCTCCCTCTCCCTCTCCTCCTTCTCCTTCTCCTTCTCAGTCTTGACAATCGTTATTTATCTGATGTGTTAAATTGGTCAAGCCTCCAGCATGGAAGTACTGAGCCATAAAGGAACATCAGGAATGAGATGTTTGTTTTCTATTTAAGACATTGTCACAGTCAATCTTCCTTCTGGACCTTATTAAGCCCATATATTTGGTAAGAGCCTGTTCTACAACCACCTCCACACAGAGAAATGCAATCTCCAGGAACCATAACGAGAGTTCTCCTTTCTGATGTCTTCATGTGCAAGATATTTCTGTCCTTTATATTGTTTTCGATGGATGTGGACATTATTATGATGTAACATTGTTTTTTTTCTGCTTTATTCATCCATAGTTCAGCCCAAAACCCTGGAGTGTACAACTTGCATTTGTCCATATCTTTAATTTACATAACCATGGGCTTCTGAATGCTACTCTGCAATTGTATGCACAATTACACAAGCCCCAGACTAGCACCATCAGCTCTGCTGGCATTTGTTAATTGCCCTTCTTGCCAAAGTGTAATGAACAGTGGGACGTTCTTAGGAGGTGACTGTTTGTGCCTTCAAAGATCCTATTTACCTTTATTCTACAGGGAGTGTTTCCCTTCAGTAAGGAATTTTTTTTAAGATTAGATTAGATTACTTACAGTGTGGAAACAGGCCCTTCAGCCCAACAAGTCCACACCGACCCGCCGAAGCGTAACCCACCCATACCCCTACATTTACCCCTTACCTAACACTACGGGCAATTTAGCATGGCCAATTCACCTGACCTGCACATCTTTGGACTGTGGGATGAAACCGGAGCACCCGGAGGAAACCCACGCAGACATGGGGAGAACGTGCAAACTCCACACAGTCAGTCGCCTGAGGCGGGAATTGAACCCGGATCTCTGGTGCTGTGAGGCAGCAGTGCTAACCACTGTGCCACCCACTAGCCCACTAAGGTCTTAACGAAGTACTGATACAATAGAATTTTCAGGTTGTGATTCCCTCAGTTGGTTCAATTAATAGTGTACAGTTTGAATTGAATTGAATTGAATTTATTATCACTTGTACCGAGGCACAGTGAAAAGTTTTGCCTTGTAAACAATACAGGCAGATCTCAGAGTTAAGTAACATAGATAAGTAAATAGGTAAACAGCGGCAAAAAACACAGGTACAGGCGAATGTTAAGAGTTTGTGAGTCCATTCAGTATTCCACCAACCTTAGGGTAGAAACTGTTTTGAAACTGGCTGGTGCGTGTGTTCAGGGTTTTGTACCTTCTCCCCGATGGTAGAGGTTGTAGAAAAACATTGCCAGGGTGGGATGGATCTTTGAGAATGCTGGCAGCCTTTCCTTGACAGTGGGCCTGGTAGATGGATTCTATTGACGGGAGGTTGGCCTTTTTGATTGTCCGGGCTGAGTTCACTACTCTCTGTAACTGTCTCCGATCTTGAATGGTGTAGTTGCCATACCAGGTAGTGACACATCCAGACAGGAATGTGTGAAAGCAGATCCAGGGTCCCTTCCATTTGCACATATTCTTTGAGAGGACTTATTTTGAAGACCAATTCAGAGAAAAATGGCAGTCGTAACCTTACTTTCAAATCTTTTACCCTTCTACCCTTTCCTTCTGGAATACACCTTTTCCTCCTCCATTCCTCCGCCCTCCCCTCTGTCCTTCTGCAATCTCCCCCTGTGACTATCCGCACTGCTCGAGGTTCCCTCACTCAGCTGCACCCTTACACCAGCCCTGACGCAATTCCACTGACCTTTCTTCTCCAAAGCAAATCTAATTAACCCATTGTGTCCTCTTCTTTTAATAAGAAACTCACAAACCTCTTTGTGCATATTGGCCTGTTTACTGTCACTCTGAATCCTAGATTGCTTCTTCCATTTCTTTAGATCCTTTCAGTGTCCCTGACAATCATACCCTTTCAGCTTCGTTCCCTAACTTTCATTTCCACCCAGCTCACCTTTCTGTGAACTGGTTCTGTTAATGTTATCTCATACAATACTGCACAGGAACAAGCCCTTCAGCCTACCAAGCCTGCTCTGATTCCTAGTCCTTACTTAGACTCTCTATTTATTGCCCATGTGTGGTTCCTAGCCTTCTGTTCACGTCCTGTTTATGTGCCTATCAAGGTATGCCTGAGGCATTGCTAACATGCCTGCTTCCACCACCTCAGTGGCAGTGCACGCCATGCTCCCATCATCTTCTGTGTGAAAACATTTCCTTGCACATCTCCCTTAAACTTGCCCCCTTTCACCTTGAACCTGTGCCCTGTCGTGGTTGACCTATACACCCTGAAAAAAAGGCTCTGACTGTCCACCATGTCATTGCCTCTCATAATTTTGTAGACTTCTATCAAAGGACAGCATGATGGCTCAGTGGTTAGCACTGCTGCCTCACAGCAACCGGGACCCACATTCCATTCCTCAGGTGAGTGTCTGCATGGTGTTTGCACGTTCTCCCCATTTCCGTATGAGTTTCCTCCCAAAGTCCAAAGACGCACAGGTTAGGTGGATTGGCCATTAGAAATGTAGGAATACAGAAATACGGTAGGAGAGCTAGGTCTGGGTGGGATGCTTTTCAGAGGGTTGGTGTGGACTCAATGGGCTGAATGGCCTGCTTCCACACTGCAGGGGTTCTAGGATCAGGTCGCCCTTCAGCCTCTGTCTTTCCAGTGAAAACAATTCGAGTTTATCCAATCTCACTTCATAGCTAAACCCCTCCAGACCAGGCAGCATCCTGGTAAAACTGCTCTGCACACTCTCCTTATAAATGGATTCCACTTTCAGGATAATTCCCCATTTTAACTCGATACCCTTTCAAAGTGAGCTCTGCATACATGTCCCAGGAAGGTTTACTGAAATCAGGTGCCTTGCTTTGGCATGGTTAGTGAACCTGGTCCAGCCTCACTCCTACTATTGCAAGTATGTAACTGCGACTTAATCAAGCTTCACCCCTCCCACTGTATGTCCTTGTGCACAGAGACAGCTTATTTCTGAAAGAGCCAAGTTAGTCAAGAAGTTTTTACTCACTGGAGCTTGGAGGCAGCATTCGGCCCTGCCAAGTCGATGTCTCATGTGTATAGCTGAGTTTGTGAACACACTTGCATCCTGTATTTGACTAACAAAATTGTGCCTGGAAATGTAGGTCAGAGTCTTAATGAGTATTCATGACTTGCTAATGATTGCAAAACACGTTCCCGATGATGGAGATTGAGAAACATGACACACTTGAAAGTTTCTAAGAACTTAATTGCTAAATTTTAACCCACCTTCAACAAACCAATTTTTTTGCCTCCTATTCAGTTAAGCTCCACCACTTGCCCTTCTGAAAACTCAGGAGCAGGCCTGGGTATTCTGACAAATGTTGTCAGGCTGAGGATCTCTCATAAGAACTGGTTGAGGTTAACAAAGGTTAAGGCTTCCCAGATGTCATCAAGTTTAGTTTAGTCAGCTTTACAATGAGGAGCTGATGAGCAAAGTATGCTGGGCGATCAGAAAGCTGGGTGTGTAGCTGGGGCAACACTGACTTGCTCTTGGGGAAATTCCATTTCGAATTTCCAGTGGACCTTTAGGATAGTTACCTTGACATCAAGACACATGATATTCTGGTATCAAAGTCCCACTTTCACGCTGATGTGTTGTGTGGCATTATTACCATGCTTAAATAAAACAAAGAACTGCAGGTGCTTGAGGTCTGAAACAAAATCAGAAATTTCAGGTGGAACTCAGCAGGTTTGTCTGCATCTTAAAGTCATAGAGTCAGAGAGAAGTACAACACAGAAACAATCCAACTTGTCCATGCCAACCAGATATCCTCAACACAATCTTGTCCCACCTGCCAGCACCCAGCCCATATCCGTCCAAACCTTTCCTATTCATATACCCATCCAACTACCTTTTAAATGTTGTCATTGTACTGGCCTCCACCACTTCCACTGGCAGCTCATTCCATACACGCACACACCTTCTGTGTGAAAAAGTTGCCCCTTAGGTCTCTTTTACATCTTTCCTCTCTCACCCTAAACCTATGCCCTCTAGTTCTGGACTCCCCCACCTCAGGGAAAAGACTTTGTCTATTTATCCTATCCATGCTCCTCATGATTTTATAAACTTCTATAAAGTCACCCCTCAGCCTCCGACACTCCAGGGAAAACAGCCCCAGCCTGTTCAGCCTCTCCCTATAGCTCAGATCCTCCAACCCTGGCAACATCCTTGTAAATCTTTTCTGAACCCGTTCAACTTTCATAATATCCTCCCGATGGGAAGGAGACCAGAATTGCACTCAAATTTCCAAAAGTGGCCTAACCAACATGCATGCCCCTCTGTGGGAAGAAAGCAGAACCAACATTTCACATCCAATGACTCTTTATAAGAAGTAAATGGACTAAACTGTGCTGAATGGGAAAAACTTCAAACAGATATGGCACGGTGGCACAGTGGTTAGCACTGCTGCCTCACAGCGCCAGAGACCTGGGTTCAATTCCCGCCTCAGGCGACTGACTGTGTGGAGTTTGCACGTTCTCCCCGTGTCTGCGTGGGTTTCCTCCGGGTGCTCCGGTTTCCTCCCACAGTCCAAAGATGTGCAGGTCAGGTGAATTGGCCATGCTAAATTGCCCGTAGTGTTCGGTATAGGGGTAAATGTAGGGGTATGGGTGGGTTGCGCTTCGGCAGGTCGGTATGGACTTGTTGGGCCGAAGGGCCTGGGTTTCCATACTGTAATGTAATCTAATCTAATATAGCAACTCAAGACTGGGCATCCACAAAGCAGTATGAGAAAGGTCATTCAGTTGCAGTCTTTCATTACCAGTCATGTTATCTCACATGCTACTGTGCCTCACAGAGTCATGCTTCCTCTCTCCTGTTGGACAATATTTGTTACTTGATCATCAGTCAACTGTGGATTTGAATCTTTTCTAAGTAAGCAATCAATACCAGAGCAAAAGCAGCACAGTTAGCAGCATAACTGAGCACAAAGCATGTGAGAATATTGTTGTTATCATTTTGGCAGCTATCATATTGAATCAAACAATGATCAAACAGATACAGCTGTGGTCTCCCAACAGCAGCCCTTCTGCACCCTGATCACAGAAGTTATCTGAAATCTGAATACATTTTCATGTAGGCAGGCTTTTTTGAGTCTTGTGAGCCGGGGAGCTGAGAGATAAAAGGGAGGAGGATGGGGCTGGGAGAAAGGTAGCTGCGAATGCAATAGGTAGATGAAGGTGGGGTAGAAGGTGATAGGTCGGAGAGAAGGGTGGACCGGATAGATGGAAAGGTGATGGACAGTCAAGAGGGCGGGGCCGAGTTGGAGGCTTGGGACTGGGATAATGTGGGTGCGGGGGAGGAGAGGAAATGAGGAAATTGGTGAAATTCACATTAATCCTGTGTGGTTATAGGGTCCCAAGACAGATGATGAGGCATTCTTCCTCCAGGCATCGGGAGGTAAGGGTTTGATGTTGGAGGAGGCCCAAGACCTGCACGTCCTTGACGGAGTGGGAGCGGGAGTTGAAGTGTTTGACGAAGGGCTTATGCCGAAACGTCAATCTCCAGGTCCTTGGATGCGACCTGAGCTACTGTGTCTTTCCAGCACTACACTCCCAACCCTACATTTTCATGTCCCTGATCTCCAGGTAAAGATCAACTGAATTGTTTATGCCACAAACGTTTACCTTCAACATTTCATCATGTGTACTTTTACAAGAAATGTTATAAGTCACCCTTTCTTGGTGCCTATATTAATGACAGGTGTCATAAAAGTAACAATAAAAGTAAATTTAAGACAAAAGTTCAAAGTCCATTTAATGGCTCCTGGTGTCCGAGGAAGTTGATCAAGAGACAATACTCGCAGCCGGAATGAAATCATAAATCCATGACGAGAACACCATGCAGGTACGAAACCGGAATGCTGGGATTAGATTCCCTACAGTATGGAAACAATCCCTTCAGCCCAACTAGTCCACACCGACCCTCCGATGAGTAACCCACCCAGACCCCATTTCCCTCTGACTGATGTACCTAGCACTGTGGGCAATTTAGCATGGCCAATTCACCTGACCTGCACATCTTTGGACTGTGGGAGGAAACCCACACAGATATGGGCAGAATGTGCAAACTCCACACAGACACTTTCCCAAAGTGGGAATCAAACCTGAGTCCCTGGCACTGTGAGGCAGTGGTGCTAAATATTGAGCCACCCTGTCACCGATGCAGACAAACTGGGCCAAAAGGCACCACCGAGAAAATCCACCTCCAAAACCAAGACCCCTGGAAGAGAATGCCATGCCAGGCTGTCAGAACATTAACTAAATTTAAGCCGGCCCATCGACGAGACCTCTGTACTGGGACAAAACCACCACAGCAAGGGGCCACCACACCAGGAGGGACTGCGACTGGAAGGGTTGATATTCTATATCCCCCATATGCCAGACTTCCTCATCACCCTCTACTTAATTCAGATGCCCATGAAATAGCTTTAGCAAACTATGTGCGAGTGAGAAAGGAGATTGACTTAAAGTTGCCAATGAACATATCAGGGTATGGGATCCACGAGCTCACAAGAACCCATTGGTCCATGTAACAAGTATTGTTGCTTATATTCTAGAAAATATGTAATTTTGGGGGTAGGCCGAATCTTTCTTTTTCTGTGGTCGTGGGTTTGCAAGAGAGTGCAGGAGCAAACTTACTGATTTAGACATCAAGTCAGCAGCCAGCTTGTTGCTTTCTTGGTTACAGCATAACTGGAAATAGTCATCCATTTGTCAGAGGCATATAACCAAGAGTGATCAATTAGAGAACTAATAATGGGGAAGGGGAGAACTCCATCAGCATCCTTCCAGTGTCAGAACAGCCTCCCAATGGGTAGACAGCCAGATAAAGGAAACTGACAAGAGGCAAAAATTCACACATAGAAAATATTCATAACATATTTTTCTAACTCATTTAATAAGGATTACATATTTTTTCCTACAACTCATGTTAAGGTATTGTCTATAGTTCCCTAGGCATGTTATATCTCCATTCCTAAATATAGAACTGATATTAGCTATCTGTTACCTGGAACTGCACCTTTATCTAATGGGTTATTAAATATTTGTAATAGAAACCTTCATTATCTCTTACATAGTTTATCTTAAACGTGTATGAATGCAATCCATGTGGGAGAGATTGAAACCTTTGAAGTTTGATTAGTCTATTTAAAACTTATCTTTTATTTTATTTTAAATACTGATTATCATTTCTATATTCATTTTTTCAGTATCGTGTCCAAGTGATTTGTCTCCCTGTAGTTTTATTATTGCTGCCTGTGATTTTACCCTGATCACCTCTCATTGGCCTCACTCCCATTCTGATTTTCATACTGTTTTAATTCATGTACCCATACAATATCATTTAAACTTCTCTCTATGTTCTTTGAATGGGTATTTTAATAGCTTTTCATTTCTTCCTGAACTATTGTTTTGACCTCTCTCCAACCTTGAATATTGGCTGGGCGGGGCCATGTCAAAGGCTCAATTGAAAGAAAACTGAAATAAAAACTCAACTTGCCTTGAAATAAACCATGTTCTGTTCCAACAGAGGCAAAATGAGGTGGAGGCCAATTCCTCACAGGTAGTAGTTGATCAGTTAAATGAAGGCTGAGTCCCTTCATTTTAGCAATAATTCTCTTTTTAACCACAGGGCCCAACAGGTCCCCACCGACCCTCCGAGGAGCAACCCACCCAGACCCATTCCCACTAACACTACGGGCAATTTACATTATTACATCACATTACATTAGATTACATTACATTTAGATTAGATTACATTACATTACAGTGTGGAAACAGGCCCTTCGGCCCAACAAGTCCACACCGACCCACCGAAGCGTAACCCACCCATACCCCTACATTTACCCCTTACCTAACACTACGGGCAATTTAGCAAGGCCAATTTACCTGACCTGCACATCTTTGGATTGTAGGTGTAAATCAGAGCACTCAGAGGAAACCCACGCAGACACAGGGAGAATGTACAAACTCCACACAGACAGTCACCCAATTGAACCTGGATAGTGTGAGGCAGCAGTGCTAACCACTGAGCCAACATGCCACCCCATCAGGGGCACATTGGAAAACAGTTTAAAGGATGCTGAGAGAGGCTGAATCTATAAGGTCAGTGCCTTTATAGAATTATTTGTAGTCTAAAGATGAGCAGCAGTATTTCTTTCAGGCCCAGAAAGGTACTCAGTAAATCTCCATCCCACCACAATACTTTACTGCTTATTTCCCAAAGCCAATCCATTATCTACCAGACAGATGAGAGGACTGTGAAATACTTTCTATTTGAATTGATAGATTCAACCATCACGAAACGCAACACTAGCCAGGACAAAGCTCCCCACTTGATTGGCATTCCATCTGCGAACTGCACACTTACTCCATCCATTGCTGAGGCAAAGTGGCCATCTCCAAGATGCACTGAAGCAAACCACCAAGAATCCTTCAACAGCAACTTCCAACCCTCGACCATCTAGAAGGAAAAAAAGGGAACAGATGCATTGGAACACCACCAACTGCAATTTTCTTTCCAAACCATACACTATCCTGACGAGGAAATATTTCCTCAGTTCCTTCAAAGCAATTGAGTCAAAATCACCCCCTAACAGCACTGTGGGATGGGCAATAAATGCCAACAACGCCACATACCATGAAAAAAATGTTAAAAACTCCCAATCCCACATGATTGAGAGCCCCCATTCCCCATGCTAAGATCTCAAATTCCCCTCGCAACCTTTAATCTCTGTCTACTTTCATAGATGCCAGGTTGTTTCTGGTGGGAGCCATGCTTAAAGTCACCCTGTACACTCACCTCTCTGGTAAAATCATGGCTTGTTTATTCATTTTTACCCTTATGTTCCTTCACTAGCACAAGCTCAAAGTCCTCGATTAACAGCACTGTGTTTTCCTACCCCAACCCCAATAACATCATCTGGATTGGATTACAGGCTCTATGACATTGCCACTGTGCCACTCCCTCCCTTGTGAACAACAATCCTAATCTGATACATAATTTAGGCTGAATATTTTGAATATAGTACTGTTGGACTGCTGCACCTGGAGGCTGTCTTTCAATTAGGCCTTCAACTTTCTACCCTTTGTTGAATATACCATAACCCTGACACTGAGCCCTAGTGTTCTGGCTATTATTAATCCTTCAACCAACATCACTGAAATATATTGGGGACGGGATATACCGTAATAGGTTAATGATTGGTGGTCACGCTCCCTCTAAATCATCCTTGTCTTTTTATTCACTGTGCTAGTTTGGACAACAAATTGCTAGAGGTAAAAGATAGAAATGGCACAATGTGCTCGACAAGGGGTCTGACAGAGCAAGACAACTTTGTACCTCCTCAACCATTATATTGAAGGATTGTGAAATAAAGATTGCAATTTTAAAAAAAAATTAATTGAATGGCGCAGTTTGTGTAGTGGAGGGTCAGCCGGAGTGCTGATCAGAATTAGAACTAGAACTAGAATATCCTGTTTTTTGTCATATGTACTCAAGCACAGAAGTACAGAAGTACAGTGAAACGTTTTAAATGTCGCCTCTTATGCAGCCATCTTGGGCACAGGTACCTCGGTACAAGCTGTAGATATATAAAAAGAGGAATAAACATAAAAAGTAGTTGCATTACTTTATAGTGATTTGCCATGTAAGTTAGAAATAAGACATTGTTAAAAGGATTGAGTTTACACTCAGATAAACAAATTACACATAAATATTACATTGCAATAGCTCAGCGCGGGGCTTCCATATATGGTCGGACCGCCCGCGCCAGACCCCAGTCCAACAACTATCCCCACTCTGCTTCAAGCCTCCGGTCTGCTCTGCACTGGCTCTCAGCTGCTCCAAGGTAAGTTTCCTCCGGGACTCGCTCCCTGTGCCGGACTCCACCCGCGACTGTTTCCCCTCACCGGCCTCTACCTGGGACTGCTTTCCCACACCAGCCTCGGCCTCTGCCTGGGACTGCTTCCCCTCACCAGCCGCCACTCCAGGATTCGCCTCTGGGGCTTGCCAACTCCTCCATTTGCCTACGGCCGAACTAGTCTGAAAACATCTGATCTCGGAAGCTAAGCAGACTCAGGCCTGGTTAGTACTTGGATGGGAGATGCCAGGTGCGGTAGGCTTTTAAAAAAGGGCTGCACGGTGGCTCAGTGGATAGCACTGCTGCCTTACAGCGCCAGGGATCCAGGTTTGATTCCAGCCTTGGTGACTGTGTGGAGTTTGCACATTCTCCCCATGTCTGGCCATGAGTTTCCTCCGGGTGCTCCAGTTTCCTCCCACAATCCAAAATGTGCAGGTCAGGTGAATTGCCCATGCTAAATTGTCCATAGTGTTAGGTGCATTAGTCAGAGGGAAATGGGTCTGGGTGGGTTACTCTTCGGAGGGTCGGTGTGGACTGGTTGGGCTGAAGGGCCTGTTTCCACACTGTAGGGAATCTAATCTAATCTAATCATTCCCCTCTGGGCTAGTCCAAGTCATTAGCTGGAACAACAAAATAGAAAGGGGGAACAAAAAAAAGAGAGAAGAAAAGAATAAGAATGGGTGGAGCAGAAGAATTCCGATTGGAGCATGTGACTCTGCCACCATCTTGTATGAAAGTGGGAAATTAGGGAAGGAGTTGCAGGATGTTGACCCAGTAGCAGCGAATGAATGCTGATATAGTTCCGCATCCAGAGGACGTGTAGCTTGGAGGCAACCCCTTGCAGGTTATAGAGTTCATGAGTCTTAAATGTCTTAAATGTGCAATTTTGTCTTCTCGTTCTGTCTATCACTACTTCATTTCTCTTAAAAGGTTATCAGTCTCTAAGGGGATCATAACACCATAAATTTCAGAAACACAAGCTATTCTTTGTAAATTCTTGCTATATAATTTTAGTATTATATACTGTATTATGGCTGGTTAAAATAATTGTTTCAAAATAGTCACCTTTTACATAGTTATTACTTGTCTATTTTGCTATAAAATTGCTAATTTGATGTTCTGTGGTCATTTAAGTGATGTGACTACAGTATTTTCTTGGCAAAGTATTTTTCTAAAGGACATTCCAATTTTACAAAATGGAATTTGCTCTGTGTAATGACTGAGACATTCGTTTGGAAGAAAAGAAGTCAGAGAATAAAAGAGCAGTCGATTGGATTCTGCCCTGGGGATCTTATTTCGTTTCCATATTGTTCATTAAAAGTTTAATTATCAGCATTTGTTGAAAATTAATTCAGACTTTTTTTTTCATTTCTTACCTCAGAGGGATTGGTAAGATTTGTCCTCATCAAGGTGAGATTGGACATTGAGGAACTGGGTTCTTTTATCCTCTATTTGCATTGAGTGTGAGAATCAAGCCATTATCTACTCACGTATTGTTAGCTAGGCTTTTAAAAAAAATCCCTCTAGGCTGCTACAGTGCCCTAATCCTGAACGCAGAAAAAGAATGTCCTATTGTACAGTAAGATGAGATTTCACATAATATCTATCAGGACGATACCGAACAAACCTACTTAATCCTAGACAAAAGAAATAAAGTGCAGTTTTGTTTACAGGTGAACATGGGAATTTGTTCAACAACATTGTTAAAACATGTATTATACAGGGTAATTCTTTTATTTTAGAAAATGGAAAACTCACCCATATAGTCCGCACAATATGTTGCATTCAGTTTGCTTGTTAACTACAGATTGACCTGAAAAAATAAATAAGTTTAAGGTTTAGCCACATGGATGCATCTTCACAAAGGGGAATTGAATCTCCTTCTGTCTTTGGTTTCCTGAATCATTAAGGTGCTTCTGAGGCTATTTGTTCATAAATCAAGGTTGTGACTTCCCTGAGCATGAAGCCCAATATTAGTGGGACATCATGACAATTATATCTAAAATGTTTGCTAGATGACAGGTTATGTTGTTAGCACTTTTGTAAATTAAGAACATATTTTAATAAAATGTTATATCCTTACATTAAAATTTATACAGCAGAATCATCGAACTCTTAATGTTTCTTAATCTTCTGTAACAGTTTTCAGCCTTATAAATGTTACTTAAAGGGACAACAAGTAGATGTCCTACAGAACTCTCCTGCAATTGGCGCAGTATCACAAGAGTGAAACAAACAATGATTACAATTCGGATAATCCTCAAAAAAAGCTTTACTTATCTTCTTTTCAAGCAGGAGTGATGAGAGGCATGCCTATCCAACAGTAATGACAAGATTCTTTAACCAATCTTAAAGCATTCTAAGGTGTTTCTAAAAAGCATGTTGGACACCAAATCAGAAGTAGAGGAATAATTGAGGCAGGATAATCAAAAACACAATAGAAAGATTGGGTCTTGAGGTATCTTTCAAAGGTACTTGGAGAGGTGGGAAAACAAATACATTTAGTTTGATAATTCCAGAGTATAAGGATATGATGGTTGTAGACTGATAAGCAGAATACAATCAACCAGCATGAGAGAAATGGGGACTATGAGGCCATGCCATGGATTCGAGATGATGCAACGGTAAAGTGAAGCAATACTGTGGACGGAGTTAACAATGAATACGATGCTGGGGAATTTGGGGTTGATACACCTGTGGAGGCAAGAGATCAGTGGGCAAGATGATAGGGTACAAGCATATGCAAAACAGGACATAATCTACAGGGAATCTTGTGTGCAATCTCTATTTGTCATCAATTCTTGTGCCATACCACCAGGTGGAGCACTTCACCATAGTGGACCATTCTAACGTTCCACACTGGTAATGGGAGAAAGGGTAACTTTTCCATTTCATGTCATTAAAAGGACCCATCCTTATGATTAATCATTGTACAATATTAGCAGTGTGCAGAACCTGGAATCATTGGCAGTGTTATGATTAGAATAAAAAAACGCAAACCATTACTAAAGTCTGGGCATAACAACAACTGATATTTAATATGATCACCTTTAACTATTGAGCCATTCCAAGGTGCTTTGTAGGATCATTGGAAAACAAAATATAACACCAGGCACTCATAAGGATTTATGAGGTCAGATAAGCACAAGCTGGATAAAAGAAGAAAGTTTAAGAAGTATCTTAAAGGAAACAAAGTGAAGTAGAGAGACAGAGGGAGAGAACTAAAAACTAAGAACTTCTGCCCAGAATTGCAGAAGATCACATTAACATTATTGGCAAGTGTGAATCTTTTTCAGTAACCTTCAGAATTCTTTTTCTTCAAACAAATCCACTCTACTCTTGAATTATGGAACACTGGTTTTCAAGAAACTACTTTATTGCATTTTTCGTGAATCTTCATTGGGCCTAATCTTCTGATCAATGTTGATCTTGTATTATGCATGTATGTCAAGTAATTTGGTACGCTAATAGAATGTATTCATTTATTGAGAAGGGAATTAAATAAAAAGTGAGGAGGTTATGCTTGATCATACAGAGCATTGGGAAGACTGCATTTGGAGTAGTGCGTACGGTATTGGTCAGCTTATTTCAGGAAGAATGTAAGTACATTGGGAGCAGTTCAAAGAAGGTTTTTCAGACCAATCCCAGGATTGGGTGTGTAATCTTATGGGATAAGTTTGGATAGGCTGTGCCTTTATCTGCTGGAGTTTGGAAGAGAAAGAAGTGACTTGATTAAGACATGTGAGATTCTGAATGATCACGGTGCTGTGTTCAATTCCGGCCTCGGGTGACTGTCTGTGTGGAGTTTGCACATTCTCCCCGTGTCTGGTCTGCGTGGGTTTCCTCCGGGTGCTCCGGTTTCCTCCCACAGTCCAAAAAATGTGCAGGTCAGGTGAATTGGCCAT
Source organism: Chiloscyllium plagiosum (assembly GCF_004010195.1). Classification (NCBI taxonomy): domain Eukaryota; kingdom Metazoa; phylum Chordata; class Chondrichthyes; order Orectolobiformes; family Hemiscylliidae; genus Chiloscyllium; species Chiloscyllium plagiosum. The sequence goes on along the minus strand of NC_057714.1, from coordinate 14,216,511 downwards.
GCTAAATTGCCCATAGTGTTAGGTGCATTAGTCAGAAGGTCTGGGTGGGTTACTCTTCGGAGGGTCGGTGTGGACTTGTTGGGCTGAAGGGCCTGTTTCCACACTGTTGGGAACCTAATCTAATCTAATCATGAAGGGGTGGATATGGAGAAGATGTTTCCTCTAATCGGAGAATCAAGAGCAGGAGTCATTGTTTAAAAATCATGAGTCGTCCATTTAAAACAGAGATGAGAAGATAAAAAAATCCAGTCTTTGGAATTGTTTCCCTGTAAAGGCTGAGCCTTTGAATATTTTTAAGGCCAGGATAGATAAGTTCTTGGTTGGCATGAGAGTAAAATGTTATCAGGGTCGGTGGGAAAGTGGATCTCAAGTTACAACCATGATCTCATCGATTAATAGAGTAGATTCATAGGGCAACATTTCAGTGTGGAAACAGGCCCTTTGGCCCAGAAACTCTACACTGATCCTCCGAAGAGTAATCCACACAGACCATTTCCCTCTGATTAATGCACCTAACACAATGGGTAATTTAGCATGGCCAATCCACCTAACCTGCACATCTTTGGATTGTGGGAGGAAACCAATGGAGACACGGGGAGAAAGTGCAAGCTCCCCACAGACAGTCGCCCGAGGCTGGAATTGAACCCGAGTCCCTGGCGCTGTGGGGCTGCAGTGCTAACCACTGAGCCACCGTGCCGCCCCTATTCCTTACTTGTGTGTTTGTATGTTGCAACTACAAACCTACAGACTCTCGTAACTGCCTGGACTACACGTCCTCCCAACCAGCGTCCTGCAAGAACTCCGAGCCCTTCTCCCAACTCCTCCGCCTCCACTGCATCTGCTCAGACGAGGAGACATTCCACTCGCAAACATCCCAGATGTCCACCTACATTTTTCCTCCCTTTATCATCCAGACAGCCCTCCACCGACCACCTCCATTCCCTGTTTCACTGCTCTAAAATCTCGCCCCCCACAATACAATAAAGATAGGGTCCCTTTTGTCCTCCCCTACCACCCGACCAGTCTCTGCATCCAACGCATCATCCTTAATCACTTCTGCCAACTCCAGTTAGACCCCACCACCAAGAATATCTTCCTCTCCCCACCCCCTTTGCCTTCCACAAGGACTGTTCCCTTCGACAGTCCATAGTTTGCACCACTCTCCCCCCCACCGATCCCCTTTAGCTGGAAAAAATGCAAAACCTGCCGGTACCCACTCCCCCTCACCTCCATCCGGGACCCCAAACAGTCCTTCCAGGGGAGACAGAGACAGAGACAGAGACCTGCCTCTTCTCCAACCCAGTTTACTGTATCTGGTGCTCCTGATGTGGTCTTCTTTACATCGGGGAGACCGAATGTAAACTTAGGGATCGGTTCACCGAGCGTCACAGCTGGGTCCACAGGGGCTGACTGGACCTCACAGTCAGCGCCTATTTCAATTCCCCTTCACACTCCCTTTCCAACATGACCATCCTTAGCCTCCTCCATTTGCCAAAACGAACCACAGTGCAAATTGGAGGAACAACACCTCGCAATCCTACAGCCTAGAGGACCCATCATTGATTCTCCAATTTCAAATAACCTCCCTCCCCAAACCCCGACTCCCTTCACAGCCCCTCCCCCTCCCTTCCACTTCTCCCTGCCACCGACTGGGATCTATTCCTCCCACTGACCAACCAGGTCATACCCTCCATCTAACTTCACTCATCCCCACTTCACCATCCTGTCCCCTTCCTTTACCTGCAACTCCCCTCACACCCACCCTCAGTCCTGAAGAAGGGTTACGCCTGAAACGTCAACTTCTGCACCTCCTGATGCTGCCTGGCTTGGTGTGTGCTTCCAGCCTCCTGCCTGTCTACTTTGGGTCACCACAAGGGGCACATTTCACTGTTCAAAGGTTCACAGTTTTACATCCTTCCAGGCAGGTTCTGCCCTGTTCCAGATGTAGCAGCAATGTTTCAGTGCAGCTGCATGTAGAAGTGTAATAAAGAAAATGCACACCGACTCCCCATCATCCCATTGTACTGCACTAGCTGCTATACTCACATAAGTGTTTAACAATCTCAAAGGTTTTCAGTGAGTTAGTGAGTGGTTTTATTTGACTAGGATGATGTTCCAGAGAGATGAGGTGGGTTTTCTAACCAGGTAAAAACAAGGACTGCAGATGCTGGAACCCAGAGTCCAGATTAGAGTGATGCTGGAAAAGCACAGCAGGTCAGGCAGCATCCGAGGAGCAGGAAAATCAACGTTTCGAGCAAAAGCCCTTCATCAGGAATACAGGCAGAGAGCCTGAAGCGTGGAGAGATAAATGAGAGGAGGGTGGGGGTGGGGAGAAAGTAGAATAGAGTATAATGGGAGAGTGGGGGAGGGGATGAAGGTGATAGGTCAGGGAGGAGAGGGTGGAGTGGATAGGTGCGCCCAGTCTCCCCAATGTAGGGGAGACCGCATCGGGAGCAACGGATACAATATATGATATTAGTGGATGTGCAGGTAAAAGTTTGATGGATGTGGAAGGCTCCTTTGGGGCCTTGGATAGAGGTGAGTGAGGAGGTGTGGGCGCAGGTTTTACAGTTCCTGCGGTGGCAGGGGAAAGTGGCAGGATGGGAGGGTGGGTCGTAGGGGGGCGTGGGCCTGACCAGGTAGTCACGGAGGGAACGGTCTTTGCGGAAGGCGGAGAGGGGTGGGGAGGGAAATATATCCCTGGTGGTGGGGTCTGTTTGGAGGTGGCGGAAATGTCAGCAGATGATTTGGTTTATGCAAAGGTAGGTTAGGGTGGAAGGTGAGAACTGGGGCGTACTGTCCTTGTTACAGTTGGAGGGGTGGGGTCTGAGGGCGGAGGGGCGGGATGTGGATGAGATGCGTTGGAGGGCATCTTTAACCATGTGGGAAGCGAAATTGCGGTCTCTAAAGAAGGAGGCCATCTGGTGTGTTCTTGGTGGAACTGGTCCTCCTGGAAGCAGATGTGGCAGAGGCAGAGGAATTGGGAACATGGGATGGGATTTTTGCAGGAGGTAGGGTGGGAAGACGTATAATCCAAGTAGCTGTGGGAGTTGGTGGGTTTGTAAAATACGTCGGTGTCAAGTCAGTCGTCATTAATGGAGATGGAGAGGTCCAGGAAGGGGAGGAAGGTGTCTGAGATGGTACAGGTGAATTTAAGGTCAGGGTGGAATGTGTTGGTGAAGTTGATGAATTGCTCAACCTCCTCGCGGGAGCACGAGGTGGTGCCAATGCAGTCATCAATGTAGCGGAGGAAGAGGTGGGGAGTGGTGCCGGTGTAATTACGGAAGATGGACTGTTCTACCTAACCAACAAAGAGACAGGCATAGATGGGACCCATACGGGTGCCCATGGCTACCCCTTTGGTCTGGAGGAAGTGGGAAGATTTGAAGGAAAAATTGTTAAGGCTGAGGGCAAGTTCAGCCAAACGAATGAGAATGTCTGTGGAAGGGTACTGTTGGGGACGTCGGGAGAGGAAGAAACGGAGGGCTTGGATGCCCTGGTCATGGCGGATGGAGGTGTAGAGGGATTGGATGTCCATGGTGAAGATGAGGTGTTGGGGGCTGGGAAAACTGAAGTCTTGGAGGAGGTGGAGGGCGTGGGTGGTATCGCGAACATGTGTGGGGACTTCCTGGACTAGGGGGATAGGTCAGCGTCAAGGTAGGTGGAGATGAGTTTAGTGGGGCAGGAGCATGCTGAGACAATGGGTCGGCCAGGGTGGTCAGGCTTGTGGATCTTGGGAAGGAGGTAGAACCGGGCAGTGCGGGGTTCCCGGACTATGAGGTTTGAAGCTGTGGGTGGGAGATCTCCTGAGGTGATGAGATTCTGTATAGTCTGGGAGACGATGGTTTGGTGATGGGTGGGGTATCGTCGAGGGGGCGGTAGGAGGAGGTGTCTTCGAGTTGGCATCTGGCTTCAGCGGTGTAGAGGTCCGTGCGCCAAACTATCACTGCACCCCCTTTATCTGCTGGCTTGATGGTGAGGTTGGGATTGGAGCAGAGGGATTGGAGGGCTGCGTGTTGTGAGGGTGAGAGGTTGGTGTGGGGGAGGGGGGTAGACAGGTTGAGGCGGTTAATGTCCCAGCGGCAGTTGGAAATGAAGAGGTCGAGAGTAGGTACTAGGCCAGCACGGGGTGTCCAGATGGATGGAGTGTGCTGGAGGCAGGCAAAGGGGTCCTCGGAAGGTGGGCGGGAGTCCTGATTGTAAAAGTAGGCCCGGAGATGGCAGAAGAAGTGTTCGACATCATGGCATGTATTAAATTAATTTATCTCTCCACCATGCAGGCTGCCTGCTTCTATTCCTGATGAAGGGCTTTTGCCTGAAACATCGATTTTCCTGCTCCTCAGATGCTGCCCTGACCTGCTGTGCTTTTCCAGCACCACTCTAATCTAGACTCTGGGTTTTCTAACCAGTCCAACTCGACACTCAGTTGCCTTTGTGGTCACCTCTGAAAATGGTCAGCCTGGCTCCATCTCACTCCTGTTTGCCAGGAAAATAAATATCATGGGCTGGGGCTCTTTTAAAGGAGATGGATCAGGTGAGTCAGGAAATGTCCGGCCTCAATCGTGAAAATCTGACCCTTAGATCCTACAACCAGTGGAAATAGTTCTCACTATTCATCTTACTTATTCCACTTAATACCTTGAAAACTTTAATCAAAGCACCTCTTAACCTTCCAAATGTTCAAGAAAAACACAGTTTATGTAATATCTCCTTATATTTTAATTTGTGGAGTCCAGCTACCATTTTAGAGATACCACTTCCTCCAAGGCCCAAGGGATGGTGCTCAGAGGTTGATCACTGCAGTCCACATCTGACCTAAACAGGGCTTTCTTATAGCTCAAGCATGACTTCTACACCTTGTATTTCGTCCTTGTAGCATAAATGGTAGAACTCCATTATCCTTTTTAAACATTTTCTGAACTTGATTTCACGGCCTATCTACTTGGACACCCAATGGCCCTCCACTATTTTCAACTGTTTCACTATTTAGTAAAGACCCGTATAAGTATACCTTAGCAATGCAGAAGAGTAATAGAGCAAAAACTTGCCTCTATGGTTCCCCCCCACCACCTCCCTGACCCATGGTAGTCCCCGATTCTGTGTACACTTTCAGGATTGGTGAGACTAGACTTTTCCATTCAAAAGTTGAAAAATGAGACAGCGGGAAACCCCATATTGTATTCATTAACCTTCAGCATCCAGCTCAAAAACAGACTGAACAAAACCCTGAGGACAAGAAAATAGTTGAGAGTTGGTGAAAGCCCCACATCACCTCCTTTATGGATAACCAGCTGTATTAACACGTCTTTCCTGGGAATATTGACTCAGACATTCCACTCCTGAGAGCTCAGGTCATTCACAGAGTTACAGAGTCACAGGGATGATTCTTACCAGAAATATGTGAAGGGTCAGTTTTGATAAGTTTCATGGAAGATTTATTTCCAAGAGTCCTATTAAGTTTCCGCGTGCTATCTTTCCAAACTTGCATCATCAGCTATCCATCACAACTAGTGGTGCTCCGCACATCAAATTCTCCCACTCTCCACAGACTAAAATGTTTGGCACTTGCAGGACCTCCCAGGAATCATGGAACCGGGACCCACTTATGCGCTGGCAGCACACAGCAACCCTGTACAGTTCAGGTTATTTACCCCGGACTTGTTAGACAGAGGGTAAATGGCACCTACCTGGAGGTCCTGCTGGATGGGAGGTGTGTTCAGTCATTGTTCATGGAATGTGCCACTAAATGTAGGCAATTGATTGCGGTCCAGCAGACCAAGTTGTGAGCTAAGTCGGCAGGTTCTAACTTTCATGTAGGAAAAGATTATTGCAGATGCCGGAATCTGTACAGTGGGTCAGACAGCATCCATGGAGGGGGCTCAAGCTAAGGTTATGAGTCGAGATGACTCTTTTCATCAGAGCTGAAGTAAAGCGTGGAGGAGACAGCACTCATTCTATAGTTTGGGGAGGGGGTGTGGGGGTAGTGGGTGCAGGGTGCTGGTAGGCAAAAGATGTTGATAGGTCAGATTAAATGATCAGAATGTGAGAATCGCAGAACAATGGTGTGTCTCCTGCCAGACTTGAAAAGACAGTAAGTGTGACACAGGGAGGTGAGAACATATAGAAATTAAAAAGAAGGGAAGAAATGGTTCCTAATTTAAAAGTGTTGAACTCAATATCAAATCTAGAAAGCTGCAAAGTGCCTAGCCTGAAGATGAGATGTTGTTCCTCCAGTTTGTTCTGTGATTCACTGGAACATAGACCATGTAGAGGACAGATGGGCGGCACGGTGGCACAGTGGTTAGCACTGCTGCCTCACAGCGCCAGAGACCCTGGTTCAATTCCCGCCTCAGGCGACTGACTGTGTGGAGTTTGCACATTCTCCCCGTGTCTGCGTGGGTTTTCTCCGGGTGCTCCGGTTTCCTCCCACAGTCCAAAGATGTGCAGGTAAGGTGAATTGGCCATGCTAAATTGTCCGTAGTGTTAGGTAAGGGGTAAATGTAGAGGTATGGGTGGGTTGCGCTTCGGCGGGTCGGTGTGGACTTGTTGGGCCGAAGGGCCTGTTTCCACACTGTAAAGAAATCTAATGTAATCTAATCTAAAAAAAAAAGATATGTGGGTGTATGAACAAGGCGCTGTGTTAAAATGACCGGCTACTGGAAGGTCAGGGTCCTGCTTGTGCATGGACCAGAAGCATTCTGCAAAACAGTCACACAGTCAGAGGCTGGTTTCTCCAATGTAGTGTAGGTCACATATGGTGCAGCGAATATAATACACATGATTGGAAGAGGTACAGTTGAAATGCTGCTTCACTTGGAAAGACTGTTTCAGCCTTTGGATGGTGAGCAGGGAGGAGATGAAGGGGCAGGTGTTGCGCCTTCTGCCGTCACAGGGAAGATGCCTTGGGAATGGGGGTTGGTGCTGGGGAGTCGTGGAATGGACTAGGGTGTCCCAGAGGGAATGGTCCCTGTGAAATGCAGACAGGGGGGAGTGAAAGCAAGATGTGTTTGTTGGTGGTGTCCTGCTGAAGTTGTCTGAAATGGCAGAGAACGATCCAACGGATATGGAGGCCGGGAGGATGAAAAGTGAGGACAAGGGGAACACGATCACGCTGTCGGGTGATGAGAAGGGGCAAGGGTGGAAGTACGGGTGATAGGTCAGATACAGTTGAAGATGCTGTCAACCACAATGAATGAGAAACCATGCTCATGGAAGAAGCTAGCCATGTCAGTAGCGCTGTTTTGGAAGGTGACATCATCCCACCAGATGCAACTTAGGTGAAGGAACTGGGAGAATGGGATGGAGTCCTCACAGGATGTGGACTGTGATGACTTGTAGTAAAGGTAGCTATGGGAGTCAGTGGCTTTGTAACTTTCACATTGGGAATTGTCTAGTTTCTATCAGTGGATACAAGAAATAAAAGCTACTTATAAGTGAGGCGGGATGACATCATGATGGAAATAATCCCCTAAAAGAACAATAATAAATGGGCTTTTGCAACAATTGGCAGTGGTTATGCTGTTGCCATTAGTCTAACAGTTTAATTACAGATTTCTAAAATTGAATTTGAACTACACTAGCTGCCACAATGCAATTTGAATGATGTCCCCAGTTCATTAGCCTTGAATTTGGAACTATTTACAGAATATCAGTATTAATTGCTGCAGTTCATCTTGTATGAGTATTCAGTACTGCTACGAAATGTTGGTAGTGGGATATATTGTTCCTAATTTACCATTGTTTCCTTTGCCATTTACCTGAAATCTACATCTTGAAACTTCCGTAAAGAAGAACAATTTCTCCCTGTCTAAAATGTCCATAGAGTCATAATCATAGTCATAGAGATGTGCAGCACGGAAACAGACCCTTCAGTCCAATCCGTCCAAGCCGACCAGATATCCCAACCCAATCTAGTCCCACCTGCCAGAACCCGGCCCATATTCCTCCAAACCCTTCCTATTCATATACCCATCCAAATGCCTCTTAAACGTTGCAATTGTACCAGCCTCCACCACTTCTTCTGGCAGCTCATTCCATACACGCACCACCCTCGGCGTGAAAAAGTTGCCCCTTAGGTCTCTTTTATATCTTTCCCCTCTCACCCTAAACCTATGCCCTCTAGTTCTGAACTCCCCGACCCCAAGGAAAAGACTTTACCTATTTATCCTATCCATGCCCCTCATAATTTTGTAAACCTCTGTAAGGTCACCCCTCAACCTCCGACACTCCAGGGAAAACAGCCCCAGCCTGTTCAGCCTCACCCTATAGCTCAAATCCTCCAACCCTGGCAATATCCTTGTAAATCTTTTCTGAACCCTTTCAAGTTTCACAACATCTTTCCGATAGGAAGGAGACCAGAATTGCGCACAATATTCCAACAGTGGCCTAACCAATGTCCTGTACTCAATACTCTGGCCAATAAAGGAAAGCATACCAAATGCCTTCTTCACTATCCTATCTACCTGCAACTCCACTTTCAAGGAGCTATCTCCTCTAACATTCTTTTCTCCAAGGAAAACAATCTCAACTTCTCCAATTTATCAATGTAACTGAAGTAATTCTTCAGTGGGAACATCCATGTGGATCTTTTCTGCACTCTCTCTAATGCCTTTACCTTTTCCCTAAAGCATGGTTCTTAAAACTGGACAGTACTCTAGTTGACGTTAAATTGGTGTTCTGGAGAAGCTTAACACAGCTCCCTTGCTTTTTAGACAATCTAACCCTGTTAATAAAGCTCAGCAAGCTGCATGGTTTATTAATTGATGCACAGCTTGCCATTTCTGCCAACTCTAATGGACACTGAATTAACCACAGAACAGCATGTCTGTAACATGTGATGAACGTTTTGCCAAGTTATCGCAATAACACCTTTCAATTGACCTGTCTCTTAATTAGTGTCCCCTCTGAGTTATAGTTATCATGAAGACTGCTGACATAATTTGTTTTATGCAAAACAAGAATAAATATTTACCACTAATGAAAAGAACTTCACAAAATTCTAGGAATGGTAATACAGGCCATTCTGCTATAATGCATGTTTCGTTAACACAAATTCACTATAACGCAATTGACAAAATGGGACAGTGTTTCAAAAGTGCAAAGTTTTGAAGCATGTATTGGTTATCACATGATTCCAGCCCCATTAGTTTAAATGGTGCTGCTATTACACAATATTCTTATAACATGGGATTGCATGAGAACAGAACTACCGCATTATCGTAGAACTGACTGTAATGCAAACACTTAAAGCTAATAACTATGTAGACTATTACCCCAAATCCCCTGTTTTCCCAAAGCCTGTTCTTAAAACTGACAGACAAAACAAAAAATGGAGGTTAGATATTAGGTTAAAAATAGAAAGAGAAAAAGGTGGTAAGCCATGTGGCTCAATGAATGAGAAACCACCTTCCAAAACAGCGCTACTGACATGGCTAGCTTCTTCCATGAGCGTGGTTTCTCATTCATTGCTAACAGTTCAGACTTCCGATTGTGCTGAACCCCTCTGAGCAACTCTGTGATAATTTGGTGAGAAAAGAGCTTCAGCCTTTGAAAGAGTTACTGAGTTAGATTGGTTCCTTCTTCTGGGCAGTCTCTTCATGGTACCTCACCAATTAGACACTCACAATATGGCTCCTGAAAGCAGTTCGCCCTTTACTGCTCCAGAGTAACCCCTTGGTGGCCTACAAAGTTTTAACTCACAGTGTATCTCCTGTCTGGCAGAAATTCTTTCTCGGACCTCACTGCTCAAGCTGTAGCCAGTAACTCCTCACACAAGGCTGCAGAGTTTGGCCTTATAACTCTGGTCCCTCATTTTTCTCTCCAGGTTGTAACTTTTCTTATTGGTCGTTCTTGCCCTTGCTGCAAGTTCACAGGGTTAGACTCCCACTTTGGTTGGTTTTCAGCAGCGCGGGAGGGTGATCTGTCAGTGGGAGAAAGTGAGGATTACAGATGCTGGAGATCAGAGTCAAGAATGTGGTGCTGGAAGAGCACAGCAGGTCAGGCAGCATCCAAGGAGCAGGAGAATCGATGTTTCAGGCATAAGTCCTTCATCAGGAATGTGGGGCTTATACCCGAAACGTTGATCCTCGTGATCTGTCAGTGGTCAATCCTGATCTGTGCTCATTCCTGCTGTTGCCAAGTTCGATTCCCCAACAAAAGAGGAGGGGATGACTGGATCATACACCTTATTCATAATCCCAGTTGCTTCTTGTAAATTTTTAAAATTAATGTTAGAAGTTAGTTAAAGAAGAAAACGTTCGGAAGAACAGGATTCATAACACAATGTCTCTGAAGAAACATCAACAACTCATCCAATACATGCCTCAGATCAGTAAGGGACTGAGGTGAGTGAGGGGTGAATCTTTAGCAAGCCCCTCTCCCACCCTTCAACGCCAGATAGCATCTTGCTTTTCAGGCTCTCTGCATAGCCCAGTTCAGGGACTGAATGGCCACTGGGGTGAGAGTGTTGTCTCTATCCCTGCCTGAACTGCCCTTATAGATTCTGGAAGTTTCCACTCTTACACTTTAGCCCAATTAAATGCTCGCCACTCCGTCTGCAAATTTATGTCAGCAGAGGATATTTAATCCCAGCCTGCACCTTTACAGGTTGAGGGACAATACATATTGTTAGGAATGGGAAAATATTCAGAAGTAAACTTTTTAAGATCAAGGAATCAAAATTGTAAAATTCATGGAGAATGTATTTTAATCCTAACATTTTAGGTTAATGAATACTTTGGCAGTGCATGACATGATTAATCCTTAATTTTAAATTAACAATGAGGTATAATTTGGAGTTTACACAACAGGTAAAACAGACCAAATTTGTCAGTGTCACTGTTGGAAAGCACAACAGGTGATTCAGTCAATTAAGCTCCAACAAATAACTTCATCACACACAGCACTTTTACTTTGTCAAGTGCCCAACTCTGAAATAAAGTCACAGAATTGGAAGAATACAGGTCCATCCCTTATTCAAATTGCAGTTCTTGTCAAAAGAAAAGAGAAAATGAAAAGCCCATTAAGCTATGAAACAGATTGCTTTTTTTTTTCAATTGTAAGTTGTTACATTATTTCTCATCTGTGTCTGGTTGGCAAACAACATTCACAACACACCCCAAATTTAGTGGAGTTAGATGCCTAATATTTTGCATCTATTATTTCAGTTTCAAGTTAATTGTGGGTGTCTTTTTCCCCCTATATTTCCTAAATTGCCTCCCTGCTATTCAGTTTGAAGGAAGCTTTCTACTGTTGATTATTTATTACAAAACTATAGTTGGATTTATTTCTACACTTTTACACTAAATAATTATCAATCCTCATATCAACCAAATGTAACTTAACCCTTTTTACAATGTCACCTGTTAGTTAGTGGATAGGATGTAAAGGGATATCCACTTTATTCTATGAGAAAGCTAGAAGTTTTTGAACATAATAAAATAAAATCATAGCTATGTTATGACAGCTTTCCACAATTAGAGATTAAATAATATTTCACAATTTTCCATTTGTGCAATTATTTTATTGAAGTAAATTCTTATGGAGAAGTTTCAAATTGAAATGAGTGCTTTGTACAACCAAATGCATCAGCAAGAAGTCAGTACATTCAAAACATGAGGAAGGGAAATCTGAGAACAACTGGCAACAGAAAACGAGATCTTTTTAATTCTGTGCAATGACATAAAACAATTGAGAATGAATCATCTGCCCATTTTACATCTCTTCCAATTTTTAATTTCTATTAAAGTCAATATACCTATAGGAAATTGCTTCTCATTGAAAGACTCTCACATTATACTAGTGGTACACTCCTACAGAGCATATCAATAGATCATTACATATTGCTTATTGGCATTGACACGGAAGCTGCTGTTGGTCTTCAAGCCACCAAACTTTCAACATAATAAACATTGCAACCAGTGCTTCTGTTGCATTGAATTTGCTCAGGGTGAAACAACAAGTTCAGGAAAAGGATCGGGGTATGTCAGGTGGCATGCAAAATGTTCTGCTAGATCCAACATGGGATGTGAACATTGCTGGCTAATCCAATATATATTATCCACCTCAAACTGCCCTCAAGAAGGTAGCAGTGAACTGTCTTCCTGTGCCATTGCAGTTCATATGGCGCCAAGTAAACACGTCGTGTTGGGAGGGAATTACCTTTCTATCTTCAAATTCTGCCTTTTTCTTGTTTGCTTAATATCCAGGATCGAGGGCAATAACCTATTCAATTAATTTTTCTTCATTAAAAATTATAATCAGCAAAAAAGGATAGTGTTGCAAACTTATAATTAAAAATAGAACAGATGGAAATACACAGTCACAATTTGGAAGAGAAAGAGAGGTCCATCTTTTAGGTGAGAGCCTTGGTCAAGACAGGCGAGGTGAGGATGATTTAATGACGCAAAGTGTAGTGGCATAACCTTTGGCAGCAGTCAGGACTACTTTCACAAATAAGCTGCTGATGGGTTTGATAGCCTGAAAATAATTTTTATCAGAAATAAAAACAGAAATTGCTGGAAACAGCACAACAGGTCTGGCAGCTTTGGTGGAGAGATATCAGAGTTAACATTTCAGGTCCAGTGACTCTTCTTCAGAATTTTCAGAACCCTCAGACCATCACGTTCTGAAGAAGGGTCAATGGTCCCGAAATGCCAACTCAGATTTCTCTCCAATGATGTTGCCGGACCTGCTGCATTTTCCAGTAATTTCTGTTTTCGTTTCTGTGGCTCTTTCAGTTTTTTTATTTAATAATTTTATCAGTTTTGTTTTACTACGTATCTGCAAACGTGAGATATAAAATATTGCATGCATGCATGCACAAGAGTATCAACAAGTCTATATAAACCTAAAAAAATTTCCACGTTTTTATTTGTGGTTTTTTACCAGTCACTTCTGAATTGTGGCAACAATAAATCTGAAAATGATCAGCGCATAGTGTACCAGATAGTGTTTGGTTATGCTGTTTTCATTTCTGTCAATGGCTTTATGTGTTTTCCTTTTACCCTGCAGCCACCAAGTGACTGATATTCTTCATAAGACACTACAAAAGGGCAGTAGGATCAATACATTGCAGTTGGTTTGTGGAGTCCTGTAACTTACTGGCATTGCTTTATTTTCAAGAAAATGTAGAAATCATTAAATGTCCTAAGTATGAATTTAATAAAACCTTGAGCAGCAAATTTGTGTCAATATTTCAACAACACATGCTATGAAGCCTTTCATAAATCTATATGATGTATGAGTCATTGGCGTTTTTCTCTGTTCTTCATGTATTCATAACTGATCAAAGCAAGGTTTTTATCGATTCTGTTTTGTTTTTGTTGTGTGTTTGGTCACATTTAAAAATGGATTAAGAACATTACTATTTAGATAAGTAGACTTCCATCTATACTCAAAGTTTGGGAGAAGATTTGTAGCTTGGGTGCTCGTTGTTGTGGTTCTGTTCGCCGAGCTGGGAATTTGTGTTGCAGACGTTTCGTCCCCTGTCTAGGTGACATCCTCAGTGTTTGGGAGCCTCCTGTGAAGCGCTTCTGTGATCTTTCCTCTGACATTTATAGTGATTTGTATCTGCCGCTTCCGGTTGTCAGTTCCAGCTGTCCGCTGCAGTGGCCGATATATTGGGTCCAGGTCGATGTGCTTGTTGATTGAATCAGTGGATGAGTGCCATGCCTCTAGGAATTCCCTGGCTGTTCTCTGTTTGGCTTGTCCTATAATAGTAGTGTTGTCCCAGTCGAACTCATGTTGCTTGTCATCTGCGTGTGTGGCTACTAAGGCTGGCTGGTCATGTCGTTTCGTGGCTAGTTGGTGTTCATGGATGTGGATCGTTAGCTGTCTTCCTGTTTGTCCTATGTAGTATTTTGTGCAGTCCTTGCATGGGATTTTGTACACGACATTGGTTTTGCTCATGCTGGGTATCCGGTACTTCGTCTTGGTGAGTTGTTATCTGAGTGCGGCTGTTGGTTTGTGTGCTGTTATGAGTCCTAGTAGTTGCAGTAGTCTGGCTGTCATTTCAGAAATGTTTTTGATGTATGGTAGTGTGGCTAGTCCTTTGGGTTGTGGCATGTTCTCATTCCGTTGTCTTTGCCTTAGGCATCTGTTGATGAAATTGCTCGGGTATCCATTTTTGGCGAATACATTGTATAGGTGTTCTTCTTCCTCTTTTTGCAGTTCTGGTGTACTGCAGTGTGTTGTGGCCCTTTTGAACAGTGTCTAGATGCAACCTCTTTTGTGTGTGTTGGGGTGGTTGCTTTCGTAGTTCAGGACTTGGTCTGTGCGTGTGGCTTTCCTGTATACCTTTGTGGTGAATTCTCTGTTCGGTGTTCTCTGTACCATCACGTCTAGGAATGGGAGTTAGTTGTCCTTTTCTTCCTCTCTAGTGAATCGGATTCCTGTGAGTGTGGAGTTGATGATCCGGTGTGTGTTCTCTATTTCTGTGTTTTTAATTATTACAAAAGTATCATCTACATATCTGACCCAGAGTTTGGGTTGAATTTGCGGTAAGACTGTATGTTCTAATCTTTGCATTACCGCTTCTGCTATGAGTCCAGAGATGGGTGAGCCCATGGGTGTGCCGTTGATTTGTTCATATATTTGGTTGTTGAATGTGAAGTGTGTTGTGAGGCACAGGTCCAGTAGTTTAAGTATGCAGTCTTTGTTGATAGGTTCAATGTCCTGTTGTCTGTTCTGTATGTCCAGCAGGTTAGCTATTGTTTCTCTGGCTAGGGTTTTGTCAATAGAGGTGAACAGTGCCATTACATCGAATGATACCATGGTTTCTTCCTTGTCTATGTGTATATTTCTGATGATGTCCAAGAATTCCTGTGTTGACTGTACAGAGTGTCTGGATCTGCTGATCAGGTGTTTCAGTTTCTGCTGTAGTTCTTTAGCCAGTTTGTGTGATGGTGTCCCTGGTAGTGATACTATGGGTCTGAGTGGGATGTCTGGTTTGTGCACTTTAGGTAGTCCATAGAATCTGGGGGTGTTGTTGCTTTCAGGTTTCATTCTCTGTAGGTCAAACTTGGTGATCTGTCTGTTTTTTTGTAGGTTCCTCAGTGTGTTGTTTATCCTATTGGTGAGCTGTGGGGTGGGGTCAAACTCCCTCTTTTGGTAGGTGTTGGTATCTGCAAGTAGTTGTTGCACTTTTTGGATGTCGTCTGCTTTGTCCAGGATGACCGTCATTCTGCCTTTGTCTGCTGGTAGTATGATTATGTTCTTATCGTTTCTTAGTGCTTTTAGTGCTTCCCTCTCCCTGGTGTTGAGGTTATGTGTTTGTCTTTTCCTTGTTATCAGGGGTACCATACTTTGTCTCACTGTTTGTTGTGTCTCTTCTGTCAGTCCATTGTTTCTGATTGTGCATTCTAGTGCTGCTAAGAAGTCTGCTGTCTTGGCGTCCCTGTGGTTGTAGTTGAGTCCCTTGGCCAGTACTGTTCTTTCCATGTCTGTGAGCTGTCTGTGGGAGAGGTTTCTAACCCAGGTATGTGTTGTGGTGTCCTCTCTGTTGTGTGTTAGTTTGGCCATTTTTTCTTTTAGTGCCGGTTTTTTGCGGTGTGTGGTCCTGTTCTGTCCTATGGTGATGGCCTGTTCTATGGTCCGGGTCCATTCCTGATTGGTGGTTTTTGAAATTAACGATTTTTGGCACGTAATTTCTTGTCTGTATTTGTGTAGTCTGTTGTGAGCGTCTGTAATCATTACCTGGATCATCCTGAATCCGTTCTGTCTGGCTGTGTCCCTGACTTGTGGGTTGTTGACTGGTGGTCTGTATCTGACACATGGTGGAAGGATTCGATTCTTTCGGCATTCATGCAGGAACCGGAGTTGTTCGTATGTGGCGCTTAGGCGGTTGGCACAGGGTTCCCATTTCCTGGCTTGTCTTAGTGTCTCTCGCCCGTAGGTGTTCAAAGTTTGGGAGAAGATTTGTAGTTCGAGTGCACGTTGCTGTGGTTCTGTTCGCCGAGCTGGGAATTTGTGTTGCAGACGTTTCGTCCCCTGTCTAAGTGACATCCTCAGTGCTTGGGAGCTTCCTGTGAAGCGCTTCTGTGATCTTTCCTCCAGCATTTATAGTGATTTGTATCTGCCGCTTCCAATTGTCAGTTCCAGCTGTCCACTGCAGTGGCCGGTATATTGGGTCCAGGTCAATGTGCTTGTTGATTGAATCAGTGGATGAGTGCCATGCCTCTAGGAATTCCCTGACTGTTCTCTGTTTGGCTTGTCCTATAATAGGAGTGTTGTCCCAGTCGAACTCATGTTGCTTGTCATCTGAGTGTGTGGCCACTAAGGATAGCTGGTCATGTTGTTTCGTGGTTAGTTGGTGTTCATGGATGCGGATCGTAAGCTGTCTTCCTGTTTGTCCTATGTAGTGTTTTGTGCAGTCCTTGCATGGGATTTTGTACACGACATTGGTTTTGCTCATGCTGGGTATCCGGTACTTCCATCTATATTTCATTTTTCTTCCAATATAAAGATTTTGTGATTGTATGTCAGAAGGGTTCGCGTCATGGGAATTCTGGCTAAAGGTTTCTTGTCTAAACAATTCACTATTTCTTCGGCTGTCACAGAGTTATAATTCTAGCAGCAGAAATAAAGACCAATCTTTGACACTGTTATGTTACCAATCATGTGCTGAAACCCTATCACAAGGTGATAGAAATCATCAGAAATATGCCAATATTCAAAAAACAAAAACAGTGCACATTATAAAAGTTACATTGCTGATTGCTGGGAGGCATTTTGCATTGCATAAGATATTTAAGCTATTACAGATGGTCAATTACATTTTTTGAGTTTTAGCCACATTTTTATTCATAATGATGTAATGATATCATCGAGTCCTCAGCAGCATCAATATACACAACACATCGATAAACATTGGGAAGAGATTTGCACATGTTTTCAAATGACATAAATGCCCCGTATTTGCTAAACTATAATAGTCACCTTTCTCTACTTGGGGAAATTAGCTATTCCCACTGCTTCACATTGCCTGGAGCCACAAAAACTACAAGAAATTTAAAATTCACCTCCTTTTGAAATTCAGTGCTCCAATTGCTGTTGCAGCTTTGCAAAGAATATTCCTTAGTTGATTGCGCTGTATTTTAATTTGATGTTCATTAATCCTTTCAATTTTATTTGCGAAATATATGTTCAAAACAATCAACTTGATTTTGATTGTCTATGATGAAAAACATGCAGTGAGAAAAGATTGTTTGAGATAACATGTTAAGCAACAAGGATACATTTAAAAACAAAAGACAGAATCAAATAAGACAAAACAGGTTGAGAGACACTTATACATTGTTATTACTCAGAGCTGCTGACTAGAATAAAACAAAGTTTTGAGTGAATTTTGGCCTGGTTTCATTCCACAGATTCCTAAACATGTAGAACAAGTCAATAAAAATGTTCAGGCTGGATTCTGGTGAAAAGGTGCAACCATTGATTACAGACCCCAAGTAAAGTTATGTGTCATCAAACAAAATAAAGGTTTCTACCAAAACCGAATGTGCAAAGCCAGTTTAAATGGGTACTAATCCACTTGACACTTTAAATTGGCCTCAAGGTGGGAAAGGGAGAAAAACCTGCAGTGCTACAGCAAATCCATGTGTGATCTTATCAGTATCTTGATGGAAGCTGCAGGTATCAAACAAAGCAACTTTATATTGATTACTCTATTGCCTCGACTGTAATAAACTTGTTATTTATCATCAGTGAATTACATGCAGGGTAAACAAAACAATGTTTTTGTCTTTAACTTACAATACCATAATCTGCTTTACTACTCCGAAACTGATCAATATTTTCAGCAGACTAATGAGGTAATGTCGCCATATACAGCAAACTTGAAGAGATGGTACAGTGTGTGTACATTCACAAAACAGATGACAGAAGTTAATGCGAAGTACATTTCACAATGTCCATTGTTTAAAAAAAATCATAATAATTCTCCCCAGCTTAATAAAAGATTTTTTCATTAACTTTTGTCAGACAACAAAATATGCTTGTTGACAATCCTAAAAGTTAGGGCTTAATTCATCTTTTTAAATGGTTAATCTTTAAAATCACAATTATTGTCACAGTTTCTTTCTTCAATTTTGTGCAATTTGTAAATTAAAGCGATAATACAATCTCAAAATGACAAGGAGAAAAGCTAATAGCAAATAATAGAGCTCAAGCATTACTGATATTCTGGAATCATATTAGTTACTTTATGGATCCAATTTTGCTCTCAATGGTAAATAATTATTAAACATATATTTGCCCACACAGATTGTAAGTGAGCATTTATGTTGCAAATTGTGGCTAGTGGTAAGTCCAAGCAATATGGTTTCCCCAACATCTGGAATCTGAGTGAAATAGGCAACAAAAAGGATTGATGAACTCTTACTGAGAAACACAGTCCTCAAATTGAACTTGACTGTAATTAAAATGCAACATGAAATTAAAAGTACAGTTGTACCTGAATGGCCAAAGCTTAGACTCCACTGCTATTTATTAGGCTTCTGTTGGGCAAATACCACAATTCACGTTCATACATCTTAATGAGAAATCTCTCACCAAAATACCATTAGAGTAAAGATTTGGGAGAAGCAGAACAACTCAGTAAGTTTCTGATTTCCCCCATTCAATGGTGTTGATGCAGCCACTCGGCATTGTGTCTGATTTACTCAAAAGTGCTTCATCTGTCCTGACCACAAAAAAAAAGGCCATGGGTTGAACATGGTCAAGCAATCCTGGATTAGTGTGCCCACATTTTTTCTAATTCAGGGTCAACATCTGGTGAATATAAGGGTGGAGAAGTGAATGAAAATACCCTGAAAGTCTAAGCAGATGAATACAGGTACTGACAGAGACCAAACACATTCCTTCTGAGAATTGGAAGAGATGTTTCAGCTGCTGTGTGCAAATGCCCTTGATGTTCTCTTTACTTTGGTAAAGGGTAGACAACCAGACGGAAACCTGGAAGAACACTTGCTTTACAAATCACTACATTTTCACAAAGTGAGTTCATCCTCAGATCTTTGAATTTGGGAATGTCCAATGGCTTTTCTTCATCCCCGTAATCAGTCTGGAAATACCAGACTGATATTATGGGACACAATGTGTCCCCATTCCCAAAGAAGTGGAATTAAAAAGAAACACGTTTTGCAGGAGAAAGTCAACAGGTCTGGCAACATCTGTGGAAAGAAAGCAGAGTTAACGTTTTGAGTTCAACACCCCTTCTTCAGCAAGTTTTCTTTTACTTCGTTAATCAAAGGATTGGTGTATCTATTTTGACTATACAGCTAAAATGTAGCATGATGCTAGAGTTATAACTGTGGCAAAACCCAGTTAAATTCGATTCATCAAATGAGGGCATACTCAACAGTCTATGGGAGGCAAAGCATCAGTAAATGATATTTCGAAACCGGTTTCTGAATGAAGAGGTTGCCAACAGGGAGCCCATCTAATTATGGACAGTAGCCAATATCCAAGGTTTGCCAGTCCACTCCCTGAGTGATGCCCATTGCTGAGACTGCAGTATGACCATGAAGCTGTCACCTTTTTGCCTTCAAGGGAAGGAAATCTGCCATTTTATCAGGTCTGGCCTACATATGACTGCATGCCCACACCAGTGTGGTTTCCTTCTAATTGCCCAGCAAGGCATTCAGTTCCAGGGCAATGAGGGTTGGTAACAAATGCTGGCCTTGCCAGCGATGCTCACATTCTATGAAAGAATAAAGTTATAGGCATCAGCACCATGGAGATGTGCAACCAGAACCTGGGCACAAGAAATGAGGTGGGAAAGATAGGGAGATATGTTTACCTGGGAGCGAAAACACAAACCATAGGCCTCATTCACCCAGATTTCCAAAATTCCAATGATGAGGAGCAGCAACAGACAGGGAGAGAGGGCCAACCACAGACCATAGGAGACACCTCAAAGTGGAGACACTAGAAAACTGCGGAAAGGGACAGCTATTTGGCCTCCTGAAGAGATTATCCTCCAGAGAGGGATTATTGCTTGAGGCTCAAGTAAACTTACAATTGTCCATGTGGCAGTGTCTCCAAAGTCTTTGTCCTCCCAAGACGTCCTCCCAGATTTGTGTGCTGTGCCTAGTTCGTAGACAACCAGTGCTGATAATACTGAAAATCATTGTGGAACTGGGCCTCTATGCCTTCAGAATTTTCCAGGGAGCTGTTGGAGATATGTGTGGGATATCAGAATCTGTGGTGCTTCTATACATCAAGATGGTAACCAAAATTCTTTTTAGGAGGTTCGGTGACTATAATTCCCATAACTAGACTGAGAACTTAATTGGATTGGGGCCATTGCTGGATTCCCTTTTTGCAGGGCGTCATTGCTTGCACATTACGGCCATCAATGCTCTTAGGGTCATAGTCATAGAGATGTACAGCACGGAAACAGACCCTTCTGTCCAACCTGTCCATGCCGACCAGAAATCCCAACGCAATCTAGTCCCATCTGCCAGCCCGGCCCATATCCCTCCAAACCCTTCCTATTCATATACCCATCCAGATGCCTTTTAAATATTATGATTGTACTAGCCTCCACCACTTCCTCTGGCAGCTGATTCCACTCACACACCACCCGCTGCATGAAAAAGTTGCCCCTTAGGTCTCTTTTATATCTTTCCCCTCACCCTAAACCCATGCCCTCCAGTTCTGGACTCCCCCATCCCAGGGAAAAGACTTTGTCTATTTATCCTCTCCATGCCCCTCATGATTTTATAAACCTCTATAAGGTCACCCCTCAGCCTCCGACGCTCCAGGGAAAACATCCCCAGCCTATTCAACCCCTCCATGTAGCTCAAATTTAGAATACCTAGTGCTTCGACTCCAGTAGAACAATAACTACTTTGCTGTCGCATGTCTCTTACCAGGCATAGAGCACTTTACCACTGACTGTAGACTCTGCCTGAATGAGGTGAAAGTGAGGACTGTAGATGCTGGAGATCAGAGTTGAGAGTATGGTGCTGATAAAGCACAGCAGGTCAGGCAGCATCCGAGAAGCAGGAAAATCGATGTTTTGGGCAAAAGCCCTTCATCAGGACTTTTGCCCGAAACATTGATATTCCTGCTTCTCGGATACTGCCCGACCTGTTGTGCTTTTCCAGCACCACACTCTCGACCCTGCCTGAGTGAATCATGCCGAGAAAGTTCCTTCTGTGGGGCTCTTGAATGTGCAGCTTTTCCTGCTGCAATCTGCCAACAGGAGCAGGATTCTCAATCCGTGTCTGAAGAAACTTTCAGAGGTCCATCACTGCCAGCATGTGTTATCAAGCAGCTACTTACAATTTTCATCAGTGTTCACCATAATGTATGAGAAATCTTCACTGCTGATCACTGCGAATGCAGATGGCACCAAAATTGGTGGTACAATGGCTAGTGAAGAAGGTTATCTAAGAGTAGAGTAGGATCCTGATCAGTAAGGCCAATGGGCCAAGGAGTGGCAGGTGGAGTATAATCTAGATAAATGCAAACTGTCGCATTTTGGTAAGGCAAACCAGAGCAGGACTTACACAGTTAATGGGAGGGCCCTGGGGAGTGTTGTGGAATAGAGAGATACAGGGGCACAGGTTCCTTGAAAGTGGTGTCACAGGTAGACAGGGTGATGCAGAAAGCAGTTGGCACGCTTGCCTTCATTGGTCAGAGCACTGAACGTATAGGAGCAGCTGCACAGGACATTGGTGAGGTCATTTTTGGAGTACTGCATTCAGTTTTGGTCACCCTGCTGTAAGAAGGATGCTACTAAACTGGAAAGTGTGCAGAAAGGATTTGCAAGGATGTTACCAGGGCTGGAAGGTTTGAGTTATAGGGAGGGGCTAGATAGACTGGGATCTTTTATTCCTGGAGTATAAGAAGCTGAAGCTGAACCTTTCCCTCGGGTAGAGGTGCCCAAAACTAGAAAGCATAAGTTTGAGGTGAGAGGTAAAAGATTTAAAAGGGACTTGAGGGGGCAATCTTTTCACGTAGAGGGTGGTGCCTATGTGGAATGAACTGCCAGAGAAAGTAATAGAAGCAAATACAATTGCAACATTGAAAAGTGATTTTGACAGGTATATGATTAGGAAAGATTTAGAGGAATATGGGCCACATGCTGGCAAATGGGGCTAATTCAGTTTGGGAAACCTAGTTGGCATGGTTGAGTTAGACCAAAGGGCCTGTTTCCATATTGTATGGCTCTAAGATTCTATATTGTTTGTTGGTCTCTGCAGTATTGTCCAGCATGAGGTAGGTGATATGATATCATCCGCTTTTAAGGTAGGAACCTACCAGGTGGATCTACTTGATCTGGTGCTGTTGAGAAGAGCTCACTTTTTAGTCTAATGAGAAGAGACTCCTGTCTTAAACAAGGCGTAATTTATTGCGTATTAGCAACCAGGCACAATTGAACCTGAGATGACAGTCTATTGCAATGGCAATGAACGTGATCCAGATGATAATTACATCTTTGAGATCCTAAGCTGTTCTCTCACAGGTCTGTGGGACCTTGTAATGGGTGGGGCTCAGAGCACTCCTCACTATTTACCCTTTTAGGCCCTGTCACAATTAATGCTACAGAAACTATAAATGCAACCACAGAAACATACAATACCGCAGAGGTCCTTTGGCCCATCGAGTCTACTACCTACATCAGTCCCACCTTCCTGCACGAGGCCAGTTGTCTTGGTTGTTCTGACACTTTGAGTGCTCATCCAATTACTTTTTAAAGGTTGTGAATGTTGTCGCTTCAACTACCCTCCCGGGCACTGCATTCCGGACCCCTCGATCAACTGGGTGAAAAAGGTTTTCATCAAATCCCCTCTAAATCTTCAGCCTTTCACTTGAAAAATTATGCCCCCTCGTTATTGACCCTTAGACCCTTCGATTGCAATGCAATAATTCAACTCCTTTGAAAGCAATCTTGCACAATATCATGTACACAATGTTAGAAAGGCAAAGATTGACTGGAAAGTGCAAAACACAATCAACTTTCAAGGGGTTACATATATCACTGATCATACCTAACTTGTTTTTTTGCTTGAATATGCATTCTTTGCTGCAGGCTAGCTAACCTTGTATGTTTATGACAATTACTTGTTTATAGTAAAATATAATACCATTATGTTTACATGCCCATAGAGTACAACAAATGCACCACCATTACAAGAAAGCTTTGTCACATGTTATTGCTGAATGTGGTGTATAAATTTATCCATTTCCGATCAAGGGTGAAGCTAACTTAAACATTATCCTTAAATAAAGGCTTTTTCTTTCCATTTTTCAGAGTAAAATTACAAGATAAAATGACTATCATCGCCTCTGTTCAAAATGACCAACAGTTTATTCTGTACCTCCCTGAAGGTAACTGTACACTGGTGGCAGAGACAGATTTTTCATATATGCTGACACTTTTATATTCAAAAAATGAAACCTGATTGAAGGGACCACACAGAACAATCCCAGACACTTACTGGCTATGGTTGTAGTAAGTGACAATTACAACTACAGGTGCTGTGATTCTGGAAGATTGTAAAACAGAAGATTCAGATAAAAGCCCTGGGGGGGCTTGCAAAATGATTTCCTTTTATTTAATCTGAAAGGTAAAAATTATTAAGACAATAGTCTCTTATCCAGTGATAAATTATGATAAATAATGCACCAATTCAATATTATAAAGACAGTAAAAAAAGAACATAAACAAATTGAATTTCAGAAACATGTAAAAGATAGCCATACCCAGCCATTATGGGCAATAATATGCAGTGTCTCCCTATTCCACTTAATGGACAATAAATACAGGCCTGGCCAGTGATGTCAACATCCTGTGAATGAATCTTAAAAATGCAATCATGACTAAATTATATGCACTGCAAAAATTTACCAAAGATGCTTAGTGTCTTTCAAGCCCATGATCATTTTCATCTAGAAGGACAAGGGCAGCAGATACATAGAAACCACTTAAATGTTCTGCACCAGGCCACTGGCCATGTTGTCTTGGAAATATATCACCTTTCCTTCACTGTTGCTCGGTCAAAATCCTGGAATTCCCTCCCTAAGGGGATTGTGGATCAACCTACAGTATGTGGACTGAGGTAGTTAATTGTCTTCTCAATGGTTACTAGTGATGAGCAATAAATGCTGGCCAGCCAGCAATGCATAAGTCCCACAAGTGAACTAAAGAAAAGATACCTCACCTCATGGAGGAGCAGAGGAGCTTTATGCCACAAAAGAGTTATGATGGAAGAGCATCATTTGTCATTCATCCACTGATAATTGCCATAGAGTTTTTGTGGGCTTCTGACAGATCTTTTAATCTTGTTTCTGATCCAACGTGGGTAGCCCCTGCAAAATTTCCTTTCGTGTTTGTGAGCAGTGAGGCACTTCAATGAATCAAGCTGAAGAATCCTCATGGAGTAATGTAGAATCTGTATCATAACATATAAAGGAGTAATTGTAAACTGTAGTTAAACAACATGGAAGATGAAATAAAGATTGTAAAATACAAACAGGATTAAGGGAGAATGAAAAACACCACAGGAAAAAAAGCAAATAAATCCTTTTGATTTAAATATATGGCATGTTTATTGAAGGAATTATAGTTCATGTTTGGAAAAAGCTTTTGCAGGGCCAGACAGATCGTTCTTAAATAATTGTCACTTGACATCGTTATAAAGAAACTTAAATGGTCTCCCTCCAATTTTTTTCCTCCATTTGTAATGAATGGATGGATAGGAAAAGCATGTTTGTGGATTGCAGCCATTCATTACCAATTCTTTCAGCTAAAATACAGAAATACACCTATGGTCACATGAGGCATTTCTGACGGAACTTCAAAATTGTTATGCCCAGAAGACTTTGCTGTCAAACTTTCTTTATCATAACAATGGATATAGTCTTACCATTAGACTGAAAAATCCCAGCTCATTGTTTGAAGCCGAAGTTCCTTAAATTCATGTTTGAATCTTGTGTCAGCCCAAACAACAAGGATCTCCTTTCCTTGCTCATAACTCTCAATGTTTGATCATCGAGGCACCTCATATGGTTCTACCATTAAAACGTACGTCAAAATCCTGGAATTCCCACCCTAAGGGGATTGTGGGTCAACCTACAGTACGTGAATTGAGGTGGTTCATGAAGGGATCACCTTCTCAAGGGTAAGGAAATATGTAGCAACATAGGTAAATTAGAAATTACATTCAGATGTAAAATTCGTTATTAAATGTATAGAATCATTGTTTCCAACTCCGACCCAGCCGTATCAAGAAGACCAATCTTTGTCTCTATTTAATCCCTAACCCTACTCTCAATTACAATGAAAGGAAGATCCCTCAGATGACAACAACAGAACTACATCACTGAGCCTCCAACCTATTCAACAAGATGGCGACTGATCCATATGTTCCTTGAATCCCTTAACACATTTGATTAAAAGAAATATATAAATCTTTGAGATAAAATTTCCATTTGATCTAGTGTCAATTACCTTTTTTTGGCAGACACTTCCAAACTTCATTTATCTTTTTTTACATGGAAAAGTTTCTTAACTTCACTCCAGAAAAGTTTGCTCTGACCTTTTAGACCATATTTTGATGCCCCAGCATACCCTGTCCATTCTCCTTAATATCTTGAAAACCTTGATCCAATTACTTCTTAAATTGTGAAGCTCTAGGAATGCACTATAGTTTGCATGAATTTGTTTCCATATTTAATGTTTGGTGATTAGGTATCAATCTGATGAATCTTGCTGCACTCCCTCCACAGCTATATTTCCTCCGGTTTGATGCACAAAATTGTGACAATGCTCTACATGTGGTTAAACCAGCATTGTTAATGCCTAAAGCATGATTTTTGCAACTCCCCCCTCCAGAACTCTCATGCAATCCTCTAGATATAAGAAGCATGTGTCAGGTATAGACAGCAGAATCCTAGAAGAATCCTAGGAGTATACTTAAAAGGGATATCAGGTGGGCAAAAAGGGGACATGAAATAACTTTGGCAAATAGAGTTAAGGAGCATCCAAAGAGATTCAACAAATATATTAAAGACATAAGAATTACTCGGAAGAGAATAGGGCACCTTAAAGATCAGGAAGGTCACTTATGTGTGGAACCGCAGGAGATGGGTGAGATTATAATAACAAGTGTTTTGCATCAGTCGAGATGAATTTGATAGCACAGACCTTGGTGAAATATATAGCAATAACTTAAAACGTGTCCATTTAACAAAGGAAGAGGTGCTGTCTTAAACAGTATAAAGGCGGATAATTCCCCAGTACCTGATCAGGTGTCTTGCAGAATTCTGTGGGAAGCTGGGGGAAGTAATTGCTGGGTCCCTTGCTGAGATATTTGTATTATCAATATCCACAGGGGAGGTGCTGGATGACTGGGCGTTGGCTAACATGGTGCCACTATTTAAGAAAGTTGGTAAGGAAAAACCAGGGAACTATTGACCATTGAGGTTCACATTTAGTGATGGGCAAGTTGTTCTAGGGCATTCTGAGGGACAGGATTTACATGTATTTGGAAAGGCAAGGACTGATTATGATAGTTAACATGATTTTGTGCATGGGAAATTGTGTCTCACTAACTAGATTGAGGTTTTTGAAGTAATGAAGACGATTGCTGAGGGCAGAGCAGTGGACGTTGTCTATATGGACTTCACTAAAGCATTTGACAAGGTTCTGCATGGTAGACTGGTTAGCAAGGTTAGATCTCATGAAATACAAGGAGAACCAGCCATCTGGATACATAATTGACTCAAAGCTAGAAGACAGAAGGTGGTGGTGGAGGGTTGCTTTTCAGATGGGAGGCCTGTGACCAGCGACGTGCCCCAAGGATCAGCGCTGAGTGCACTTTTTTGTCATTTTATATAAGTAATATGGATGTGAACATAGGAGGTTTGGCTAGTGAATTTGCAGATGACATCAAAATAGGTGATGAAGTGGAGAGCAAAGAAGGTTACCTTATATTACAATGGAACCTTGATCAGATGGGCCAATGGGATAAAGAGTGGAAGATGGAGTTTAAATTAAATAATGTGATATCCTGCATTTTGGAAAGGCAAACCAGGGCATGATTTATACACTTAATGGTAAGGTCCTGTGGAGTGTTGCTGAACAAAGAGACCTTGGGACACAGGTTCATTGTTCCTTTAAAGTAGAATTGCAGGGAGACAGGGTAGTGACGAAGGCATTTGGTACACTTGCCTTTATTGAACAGTGCATTGAATACAGGAGTTGGGAGGTCATGTTACGGGTCTACAGGACATTGATTAGGCAATTTTTGGAATACTGCATTCAATTCTGGTCTCCCTACTATAGGAAAGATATTGTGAAACTTGAAAGGGTTCAGAAAAGATTTACAAGGATGTTGCTAGTGTTTGAACTATAAGGAGAGACTGAATAGACTGGGACTATTTTCTCTGGAGCCTCAGAGGATGAGGGTGACCTTAAAGAAGTTTATAAAATCATGAGAGGCATGAGAGTCAAGGTCTTTTCCTTAGAATAGGGGAATCGAAAACTAGAGGTTTAAGGTAGAAGGGAAAGATTTATAAGCAACCTCAGGGGCAACTAGTTCACAGAAGGTGGTGTGTGTATGGAATGAACTGCCAGATGAAGTGGTGGAGACTAGTACAATTACAACATTTAGATTTGTTGGATGCTTATAAGAATTTTTCAGTACATGCTTATGACATATCAATGATCAATGTATCTGGACATTGAAGTATTTTTCCTTCACCATTTCTAGTTTTACACTATGTAGAAAGTGCACGACTTTATCTTATTTTTCAATCTAAAATCAATGATCTCACATGAGCCTGGATTGAAATAAATTTGTCCCAGTTTTAATCTCAGTTTTCCATTTGATCTTTATCTTTTTTGTGCCCCATCTACAATGTCATATTTGTGACTTTGGAAAATTTGGAATATGACCTTCTTATCCATCATCCAAATAATCAATAAAATGCAGCATATATCTGCGGACCTAAATTTCAGGATGCTACCAATCAGACCCTCTAAGTAGAATACTTGCCAATAATTCTCACCCTTACCTAATGACATATTTTGATTTTCTAAACAGGTTAATAATTTGTGTTAAATTTCATGGACTTCTATTTTGTTAACAGTTTCTTACAAAATGACTTTGTGTTATGACCTCTGCAAGTATATACAACTGACGTCTACAGACACCCGGCTGTCCACTGAAATCTTAAACTTTTTTTCTATTTCTTCATTTAACCCATCAAGTCTCCACAGCCTGCTTAGGTTTTTTTTAATGTCTTTTCCAAATGTTAAAGTATTTCATTTTCAATCTTGAAGGCTATAGCTTTCCCTCTACTACTTTCTGATATTTTCTGTATAGTTTCTAACCTAGTATAATCAGTTCCCAGTCCTGATTGTTTTACAGTCATGTCTCAGTAATGGCCATCAGGTCATAACCTGCAAGTTGAGCTGGATCTGCAGTGAATTTAAATTGCTCTTTGGATTTCATTCATTTGTACAAAAAATGTTCATTTTAACCATTGACTCTGACCTATCCTCCAACTCGAACTGCTCACATTTCTTATTTTAGATTTTCTTTTATTACTAACACCTAAAATACAATTCTAATATACTTTAATTTGTTTTATTTTGAAATATGTGATGAAATATGTGCATTATGCAAAATATATTTTTGGATTTGGATTCTAAAATTGAGACAGTTGGAGGCGGTGAGTTCTATAAAGGTTAGTTTTTAAATAATGCAGAAACTTATTCTGTGACAGCGATCTAAGTGCAGCAGTTCCAAAAGGACATACCATTGCCGAGCTGTCTGGCAGACCTCTATAATGTTAATGGAAATATGGTTTATACTTTGAGTGCATGACAGGCAGACAGGTGTCTCTTCAGTTCAGTGGAACCAGTCACCTTTCAGCAGTATCATTTTCTAGTCTGTGGAGCTCGTAAGCCTGGAGAGTTTGGAATGGAAGTCTTTACATTATTCGAACTGAAAAAGTTTAGGCTTATAGAATTGTGAAAAGTTCATGCCATCACACTGGGAAAGGAATCATAAAATCATCTCTACAGTTCAAGAAAAAGAAAATTGAAAGCTTTAGTTTCTTTACTCTTCACTCTCTGACTGGCCCTTATGAGCCTGCACTACTTACATCACTCTAGGCAAAAGTGAGTGCTGCAGATAAGAGTCGAGAGTGTGGTGCTGGAAAAGCACAACAGCTCAGGCAGCATCCGAGGAGCAGGAAAATCAATGTTTCAGGTGAAAGCCCTTCATTGGGAATAATTCACGTTCATGAGTGACTTACATCACTCGAGGTTCAAGCAACAATCCTGCAGCATGGGCCCCTTACAATCATGGAGTGATCACCTAATTGTTGCTGAGCCGTTGTTTTTGATTGGAGATGGAAAATTCACCTGATCACAATGAGGACCCTGATGCCAATCAACTAACTGTTCTGATTGATGTTAAATTTGGTCAGGGAAGATTGGAGTGGCGACAACAAGTGTTACCTTTTAACCTTGATGTCCAACTCTCTAACTTGGTGCTTCATTCCTTGTACTCTCCAAGTAGAACCTCAATTTTATTGGTGCCAACATGGATAATAATAAATAGACATTCAGTGTTCAATATCCTATCAAGGGAGCTTGAAATGCTCTTCACTCTGGCACCCAACAATCCATGTACCATTCTCAATCCTGCTGAATGATGTAAGATGCTATCCATGTCTGATTTTATTAATTTCCTTACAACTATCACTGCACATCATCACACTCCCTCATCTTCTCTAAAAACTAAAATCTTAAACTGAATTTTAGTTAGACACTACACATCCTGTACTTCTTATCAGAGAATACAACTTGCTCCAAGTTTCCAACTTCTGTCCACTGATTGCAATACACTTCAGGTCTGTGATCTTTCTGTGCTGCCTATTCCCACCTTATAAAGCAAGTGCAAATGGAAGCAGTGTGAATGTCACAAATGACCCCATTCCATATGTTTTTGCTTTTCTACCACTACATCACTCTTACTTAAACATTTCCTTGAGTTGTCTGTCTGAAGTGGGTCTAGTTAAATCTGCCATGTTTTGTATAGTTTTGAAATAAACCTATCATGCAAACTTTATTGGAGCGAGAGTGAATCTTAGAACTGAAGTTTGATTTTCAAAATACCACAGATTCTGGCTAATAATTATTTGGCTTGCTGTGGTTATTTATGGCAATTTTGAAGATTACGGAATTGATAGTAGTGATGAAACCTGAAAAAAGTGTAAATATGTTAAAATAAATGTCCCACATAAACGGTGTCAATCCAAATTCTCATCTGGACAGTCTGCTTGAGCAGAAGTGTCAGAAGATTTCAAAATAATGCTAGGAAATGAGTAAACCTGAAAAAGCCTCTGCTGCAATTACCAGCACAATTCATGGTTACTAAATGAAAGAATTACTTTGTTGTTTTGAAAGACCAAGGTGATGATTATGGGAAGTTGAGCTGTGCAACAGATATCAAACCAGAATATAAAGGACAGTTGTCATTGAGGGATGCTTGGGAATAGTTGTTAAGTAAAATATGAAATCAATTTTGTGGAAAGAAATACTGATCTATACAATAAAATATAATCGACAGTGGATTAGAACTGAAAACTTTAGCAAGGATTGTGAGAAAGTGAGACACCAGTTGAAAACAAAGTAGCTCAGCTAAGCTATAAATTTAGAGAGCAGAACTGACATCACTATGGTAAGGGGAGCAATCATTATGATGGAGAAGGTAAAACATTGGCTAAGACAGTTAGAAGAGCTAAGTAAATCCCCAGTCTACAAGGCAATCCCATGGCATGGAATATTTTGAAACTGCTTTGTAATGCTTTCTCAGACATTTACTGTTTGGAACATTTTGATTCATTCTAGCTTAGCTTATCAACTTTAATATCATTAAAATGTGTAGAATATGAATACATCTGCAGAAATGCTTCTAAATAGCACATTACATATCAGGTGAACCATTTTGCTTGGATAAACCAACTGTGAAATGTGTAAAATTACCTGACAAGCAATAAAGCAAAGCAATTCCATTTTGTTAATGGGAGTTTACAGGTTTAAATGGCACAATAGCACTCCCGATGGAGGAAAGGCATGTTCAAAATGAATGGCTTGTTTGCTGCATTGTGAAATTCCTTTAAGTTCGCCATGCGACCATATATGTGCCAATCACCCAAATCAACACTTTTTGAGCATGGCCTACACACATCAAATTTCTGATTGTTGCAGAGGAACTTTGGGGGGCAAGGACACAGTTCAGCAGTCAGAGAGTATATCCAGGTATGGAAAAAAAGTAACAGGGATATAGAGGAAAGAGTAGTGGGACCTTAGCAGAAAGATATGGCAATAATAAGACACATTCCATTGAGAAAGAAAATTTCTGAGAGGAGAAGCCACCTGAAAGATTAGATAGTAGTAAATTTAAAGATAAAACCAATAATTGTGCAAAGATGGGTGACAAGCAGATTAGGTCGAATATAGAAAATAATAAAGAATTACTAAAATATTAATAAGGAAGAAAAAAATAGAATACAAGAGAAAGCTAGCTAGTAATTAAAAAAAAAGTTTCTACTGAGTTTTAAAAAAAGAAAAAGGTTACCAAAGTGGGTGTTGGTCTGATATAATGTGAGTCTGGGAAATTAATTAATGAAAATAAAAAGATAGCAGATGGATTAAACAAGTTCTAGTACTATCTACAATGGATGCAAATAACATCTCAGAAATAGGTATAAAGCAGGAAATGGAAAGGAAGAATTCAAGAAAATAACAACAACAAGGAAAATGGTACAGAGCTACGAACAGACAAGGTCCCCAAGATGGACTTCATTCTAGAGTCTTATTAGGAGTTGCTAATGTAGTAGTTAATGCATTGATGAAAATTTTCCCAAAAAAAATCCCAAGTCTCCATGACAATGTAATTCCTTTAGTCTTTTTGAGGAAGAGAAGGAAAGCAGGAAACTCCAGGCCTGTTAGTGTAACATCTGCTGCAGGGAAGACCTGAAAAGCTATTATTAAAGGTGTCAAAGCAGGGTGTTGAGAAAAGTTGGAAGCAATCTGGCAAATCCAATATGGTTTTGTGAGCAAGAAATTATTTTTTTCAATTTGTTGGACCCCTTTGCAGAAGTAACATGTGCTGTGGATATTAAGGAATGAGTTGTATTTGGATGGTGTGCCACAGGCATCAGTGCTGGCCTCCATATTTTACAATTTATAAAAAGGACATGGAAGTGAGGACCAAAGGAACGGTTGCCTAATTTTCTCATGACACAAAGATAGGGAGAAAAAGAAGTTGTGAAGAGGGCACAAGAAGGAATATGGAAAGGTTAAGTGAGTAAGCATGATCTGGTAAATGAAGCATAATATGGGAAAATGTAAAATTATTTATTTTATCAGGAGAAATAAAAAGAGCATGTTACTCAAATAATGGAGTTTACAGAGCTCTGAGATCTGGGTGTCCCAATTAATTTACCACAAAGGAGTAGCATGGAAGTACAGTAAGTGATTAGGAAAGCTAATAGAATGTTAGCATTTATTCCAAGGACTAGTGAATACAAAAGTTGGGAGGTTATGCTTCAGTTTTGCAGGACGTTGGTGAGACCACGTCGAGAGTACATATACAGTATTGGTCTCCTTATTTAAAGAAAGGATATAAACACGTTAGATGAAGTTCAAAGAAAGTTTCCCAAACTAATTCCTGGAATGGGTGAGTTGTATTACAAGGGAAGGTCGGACAGGTTAGGCTAAAACATAGAAGACTCTGAGATGTGTTGACAGGGTGGATATGGAAAGGATGTTTCCTCATGTGGGAGAATCTAGACCCAGGCGTTACTGTTTAATGAACAGGTTACCTATTTAAGACAGAGACAAAGATCAATTTTGTCACAAAGGGTCACAGATGTTTGGAACTCTCTTCCTTAAAAGGCAGTGAAAGCTTGAATCTTTTAAAGTCAGAGATTCATAGAGTCTCAAAAAGCAAGAGGATGAAATGTTACCTGAATAGGTGGGTATGTGGGGTCAGCACATGGTGAGAGGTGGCCTATTTACGGTATTGTGCACTTTCTGGGTATTTTACGAAAACTGTGAATAATTGTCTGGCATTGTAGAAAGCTCAACACTCAAGTCGATTAATAATCCAGATATTATTAGATGTTAGTAATAATCACATGCATACCTGAAAAGAAACTTCCTGAACTTGGTATTATATGGCCAGAATGAGACATTGCAGATCAGCAAACTTGTATGGCTAAATATTTAACTTAGTTTGGTTGACACTATCATAATATCCTCAATATCTTGCTGCAAGCATACATTATTGGTACACAACATATTCTAAGCCAATGCAAATTGATCACCATTCAGATGGACGTCAAAAACAGCAGATGGCAGAAGCTATGGACAGATGGTGCATTATGGATGAGAGCCTGCATCAGTTTGAGGAGGTCGCTTGTTCCAACAACTACCTCTCCAATCGAATGTTGTTATTCTGTGCTTCAACTACTAAACCTGCAAGTGCATTCCAACACCTGTCACCTCTGTGTGAAAGAATTTCTGCTATACCCAATCCTAATTTTTAAAAATGTTTTATCTTACCTTGGTGGTCCCTTGTCTTGGTCTCAACTATTGAATAATGACTATTTCTCACTAAAAAAAACTCTTTGCTCTATAATTTGCTGTAGTTTGATGCTGAGGTATGAAATAAAAGCAGCAAACATACTTCATAGAAAAACAGCAACGTACAATACAGAAGGAGGCTATTTGGCACACCATGTTGGTTGTTTGCAAGAACAATTATGCTAAGGCATATAAACCAATTTTTTTGTTCATTTTTTTAAAGTTCTTTATCCTTAAGTACCTGGCCACTAAAAATATTTACACAATCAGCTTTCCATCATCTTGTCAGATAGAACATTTCTGATCTCTCTAGGAAAAGATATCCTTCTCATCTCTAGGCCTTTCACTAATGATTTTGTATTTAAGTGCTCTGGTTAAAGATCAATTCACCAGGGGAATTATGTTTCTTTATCTGCACGAGGAAAACCTCACCATTTTGAAAAACTGCAAGAAGTCACCTTTTAACCTATCCTGTTCCCAAGGGAACTGTGCTAACATTTCATACACAAGGCTCGTCCCTATATCCACGTGTTTAAGTCATGGACAGTGTAAACAAGTCCCAAATCTGAAAACTTTCATCCACCGCAATCATAAGTCACTGAACCAATTTCATGTCCACATTTACCAATTTCCTCATAATCCCATGGGTTTCTATCATTGTGGACAAGCTTCCTTTGCAGCATTTGTTGAATGCCCATAAATATAACATTTACTTTTTGCACTATACTCATCTCCATAACTGCCCATTAAGGTAGTCTGTCCATATCCCCTTGAAGTTTATTACTGTCCTGTTCACCATTTACGATACTTCCAAGTTCTGCATCATCTGTAAATTTTGAAATTTACACCCAAGACTAAATAAATATATTTCTAGAAATGCAGTAATATTAGTACTAGCCTCCAAAGCACAACTATCTACCCTCCACCAGTCCAAAAGGTCTTTTCCCTGGGGTGGGGGAGTCCAGAAATAGAGGGCATAGGTTTAAGGTGAGAGGGGAAAGATTTAAAAGGGACCTAAGGGACAATTTTTTCATGTAGGGCATGTAGGAAGGAGACCAGAATTGCACGCAGTATTCCAACAGTGGCCTAACCAATGTCCTGTACAGACGCAATATGAGCTCCCAACTCCTGTACTCAATACTCTGACCAATAAAGGAAAGCATACCAAATGCCTCCTTCAATATCCTATCTACCCGCGACTCCACTTTCAAGGACTGCACTCATGAGCCTGCACTCCAAGGTCTCTTTGTTCAGCAACGCTCCCTAGGACCTTACCATTAAGTGTATAAGTCCTGCTAAGATTTGCTATCCCAAAATGCAGCACCTTGCATTTATCTGAATTAAACTCCATCTGCTACTTCTCAGCCCATTGGCCCATCTGGTCCAGATCC
>NC_057714.1:14151856-14180894 GCF_004010195.1 Chiloscyllium plagiosum | reverse complement strand
GCCTTGCTGATCTTTGAGGGGCCCTATTCTCTCCCTAGTTACCCTTTTGTCCTTAATGTATTTGTAAAAAGCCTTTGGATTCTCCTTAATTCTATTTGCCAAAGCTATCTCATGTCCCCTTTTTGCCCTCCTGATTTCCCTCTTAAGTATACTCCTACTGCCTTTATACTCTTCTAAGGATTCACTCGCCTGTCTATACCTGATGCATGCTTCCTTCTTTTTCTTAACCAAACCCTCAATTTTTTTAATCATCCAGCATTCCCTATACCTACCAGCCTTCCCTTTCACCCTGACATATGGAATGAGCTGCCTCAGGAAGTGGACCCTGGGACAATTACAACATTTAAAAGGTATCTATATAAGTACACGATTAGGAAAGGTTCATATGAATATGGGCTGAGTGCTGGCAAATGGGACTAGATTAATTTAGGCTTATCTAGTCAGCATGGACGAGTTGGACCAGAGGGTCTGTTTCCATGCTGTACGTCTCTATGACTATATGACTACGAAAACAAACAACCATTTATTGTCATTCAGGTAACTTCATATGTCTCACTTTTATTTGAATGATCTCAAATGTGTTGACAAGTTTTAAGTAGTACTTCGCCAAATATCTTTTTCATGATTATTGCACAGCAAATGCATAAATTCCATTAATCCTCCATGTTACCCCATAAAACTACCTTGCTGGCTTTTCTTAATTAATCCACACTTCCAAGTGACTGATTAAAAAAAAACACTGGAGCAAAAAAAGAAGAGATTTTCATTCCTTCATGACACTGTCTGGTCATCATTGGAAGAGGCATCACTGGGGTCATGGTCACTCATCGCATTTCTTCCTCATGAACTTCCAACTTCTCTGGGCCTGAGAACCTGCATCTGAGGGTCTCAGATGAAGTAGGTGCAGTGCTCATGGAAAGTTAGGAAGTGTGAAACTATTTGTAAATTGGGAGGTTGCAGTGTTTACTTTGATCATTCAAACTATTTGTCCAGATAGAAAGAAGAGATGGAAATGTGTTGCTGGAAAAGCGCAGCAACACATTTCCATCTCTGATCTCCAGCATCTGCAGACCTCACTTTCTCCTCCAGATAGAAAGAAGCATCAGTGAACTGTTTAGATGTAGCCTCCTTTTCCTTTTCCTTTTCTTCCACTTCCTGTTGCAGTTACTTCTACTATGTTTCATCTTGATTCTCTTCATTCTTGTCCTTTCAGATTATTGTGGCAAATAGGTGATGGGAAATAATTTTCCCTCAATGTCCTGCAGCATGCAACATGCTGTCAAGAAAAATGATGACCTGTTCAGGTGATTACTGCAGGCCTCTGGAAAGTTATTAAAATGTAAAAATCATTGTCAAGGGCTTTCCATTTAGGAGATCTCAGGATTAAGAATACTACCTGTGGAATTTACCATTCCTATTGTTTCAATATTTACAAACCCTCAAATATAATAATTGGCCTTGATGTCTGTGAAGTGGCAACCTAACCAACACTGTGATTTCATCATTCAATCCCCAGTGTGTGACAAAATTACTTCGCCGAACCATTGTGGGGACATTGGAAAACACTGATGTGTGATCATATGATAGAATGTAGTTTAAGGTAACAGTTATTATTATACTAACAGCAGACCATTGAAAGGAGATTAGGACCAACACAATTGCGGAAGTGGCTTTACCTAGCAAAAGGAAAGAACACTAACTTGAAAAAAAATCAATTTACACAGAAAATCTGATTTTTATTAGAACTGCATCTTATAATGTAGACTCAAGGGACTCAGAATCAGAGTCTTAGAGTCATACAGCACAGCAACAGACCCTTCAGTCCAAGCAGTCCAGCCCAATCATGTTCCCAAACTAAACTAGTGCCACTTGCCTGCATTTGATCCATACTCCTCCAAACATTTCCTATTCATGATCTTATCCAAATGTCTTTTAAACATTGTAATTGTACTTGCATCCACCACTTTCTCTGGCAGTTCCACATACAAACCACTCTGTGTAAAAAAGGTGCTCCGCATGTCCTTTTGAAATCTTTCTCTTCTCACTTTAAATATAAGCCCCCTAGTTTTGAACTCCCCAACCCTAGGGAAAAGACCCTTGTCATTCACCTTATCAATGCCCCTCAGGATTTTATAAACCTCAATAAGGTTACCCCTCAACCTCTTATGCTCCATTGAAAAACGTCCAAGTCTTTCCAGTCTATTTTTATATCTCAAATCCTTCATTACTGGCAACATCCTGGTAAATTGTTTCTGAACACCTTCCAGTTTAATAATAACCGTCCTATAACAGGGTGACCAGAACTGCACAAGTACTCCAGAATGTGCCTCACCCACATCCTGTACAACCTTATGCAGAGGATCTTCAATTATCCGAATGACAAGGGCGGGGAGTATTTTTTTCGAATAATCGAATGCTTGGATAATTGAATACGGGATAACAAAGTTTAGCCAAGCATTGGGACCTTGCGATGTTGTCCAGATAATCCAAAGTTTGGATAATCAAATGCCGGATAATCGAAGTTCCAGTGTACTTAAAGATCTGAGTAATGAAGGCAACATGCTAAACATTTTCTGAACAACTCTTTCTACCTCTGATCGAGGAGTAGGAGAATTGACATTTCCGGCATAAGTCCTTCATCAGGAATGATTCCTGATGAAGGGCTTATGCCTGAAACGTCGATTCTTCTGCTCCTTGAATGCTGCCTGACCTGCTGTGCTTTTCCAGCACCACACTCTCAACTCTGACCTCCAGCATCTGCAGTCCTCACTTTCTCCCTGTCTACCTGTGATGTAAATTTCAAAGAATTATGGCCCTGAACTCATAGGTCTCTTTGTTCTACAACACTAGCCAGGGCCCTAACATGTATAAGTCTAGTAATGAACAAACATTTGGTCTTGCTTGGCGTATGATTGTGGATTTATTACCAGAAATCTCAACCTTTCATTTGGTGTTCTGTGAAGTCTATGAGTATTTGCAGGCCTGCAACACTTCTGATGATCTGAAATCAAGTAATATTAACTATCAGGAATCAATACAATACGAATAAATATTATGTCCATAGAAATCAATTGCGTGTGTGTGCCTGTGTGTAAAAGCCATCTCATCGGCCAATAGCCTTTGAGAACGTAAGCCTGCCATCCTTAATTGGTCTGACTCATATATGACTCCTGAGCCATAGTATGTCATTGATTTTTATTATCTCCTTCAAATCAATTAATATTCACGTGCGTTCAAGAAGGTGCTCTGATACCACCTTCTCAACAACATTAAACAATAAATGTTGGCAATGCCATTGAGGACCAAAACATGCCAGTAATGGACTTCCTACTGAGTGAGAAACCTTTCAACCAACTTTCCTTGAATACCTTATTTTATTATGGTGTATCCAGCTTCTTTTGACCAATTGCTAATGTCTTTAGCTCTATGGATGCGCACTCCTACTTTTCATAACTCTGTTGCTTCCAAATTTCAATTAATACTACCATACTCTTAAATGTATTGCTCTGTCATTAGTTATGTGGCATCATTGTTGCTTTGCACAATTTATCGACTTCCTTCATTGCTTTATTGATGTGTTTTGTTTATTATAGATGATCAATTTTAGATACAATATTATCAGGATTACTAACTCTATGTAATTTAGTAAAATAAACTGAGTTTGTTAGAGTGTTAATAATTAAATATTGCTTATATTGTAACCGCTCATAACTGTTCATTACAAAGTGGAAGAATTTCAAATTGAGGTGAAATGAATGATAGCATAAACACCACAAAATCCTGCAAATTAATATTAAATTTGTGTTCAAGAAAAATGTAAACACAGGGAAAATCTCTCTCCCTAGTTGACATCAGAATCCAATCATAAATGGAATTTAGCCCTGTATGAACACGTGCTAAAAAAAATCTAAACCTTCACTCTCTTCATTTGGCAACCTTTCAAATCAGGATTCCATTCACAAAGTAACCAATAAAATAAAACCTTTGAAAGAATTGAGCATTATTTAAAAAAAGGTTTGAATCATCATTCCAAAGAGAGATCAAGAAAGCTCTCAGCCCAGGTGCTTTGAAGTACATATTTCTTCTTAAGATTCCTTGAAAAGCCAGATAAGCTCTTTATTCACAGCCTAAAAATTATTGAGTGGCTCCTTCCCTATATTAACTCTAAATCCATTGAATAAATTCATAAAAATTAAATCCTTCTGGATAAGCAGCCTAACCAACTTAAAAGTAACTGTCAAGTTTGACTAAAGCAATACATTTCTGAATTTACCAACTCACTGCAGCATCAACATTACTTCACTTTCAATCAGAAGCAGAAAGTGTATCAATAGAAAGTCATGATCTTCTGTCTTTTTGTTGTCCATTAAATTTTTTTAAAAATTGCAATAATCTGCAGCAGCAAATCAATCACGCAAACTAAGACAATTGATATATTGAGATATTTTACATAGGAGACTAGATCTAAGTCAATATTGGCTTCCTTCAAATACCTTGGCTCATGGCAAATGATTTAATGCTTAGAGCTTATACTATTCAAAATAAATTCAGTATTACTGATTGAAACTTCACTCCTCCATATCTCTGACACACAACTCACTGAGATCTGTGCTCCTCAAATTCTTGCGCATCCCAGATTCATTCCCATATTATTAGTAGTCATGCTTTCAGCTGTCAAGGCTATTAGCTCTGAAAGTCCTTCCCTAAACCTCTGTGACTCTCTACCACTGTCTCCTCCTTTAAGACTACTTAAAACTTACCTCTCATCTATTCTACTATCTCTGTGTGTGGCTCAGTGTCAAATCCTTTTTGATAATTCTTCTGTGAAACCCTTTGGGATGCCTCACCAAGTTAAAGGAATGCAAAATGTTGCTGTTGCCGAAGTTATTGGACTACATCCTGCCTTTTAAAGAATACTTTCACCATAATCTATTCTGAGATGTTGGCTTTCATAAACAAGAAAAAGGTCACAACTTTTTCTTTTACAAATAATTACCTAAATAAAATAAACAATTTTTTAAATTGGGGCCATCATATTGGCCTTAATTTTTATCATTTGTAGAGATAAAGGCAACACATTTAATAAGAAGCTAACGTTATTGTAAAATACATTCAGATTACAGGATCCAAAAATATTTCTAAGTTCCGACGGAATTTGTCAAGTTTACTTTTGCATGGCAATTTTATATACTATCTGTCCATTTTTTTATTGTTCTCTTTTGGATTTAACAAATAGAAGCTATTAACTAACTATGTCAATCTTTCTTGCCTCCAAGTTAGTCCACTGAATTAAACTAAGCAAGTTATTTAGTAGAATTGAATAAATGGAAACATGATAGAGCAACACAATTCCATGCAATGGTGTTGTGCAGCCATTAAAGCATGCTTCATGTGTTCTCTACAACCACAACTGCAGGAAGTATCATCATGAGATGTCTGAGCTACGGGTTTTTGAGCTTAAATAGCAGCTTACATCGCCACAATGTAGCTACAAGGCTGGGTATTATGTGAACAGCACATACCAGGAGGTGGTCACCATGTTGCATAAAAGTGCTCAGTCAGAGAGACAGTGGGCAACCATTAGACAGAAAAGGAGACGCAGGCAATGCAATACAGGACTCTTCCGATTATACTTCCCTTTCTAATCAATGTCACTGATTAGGACAATAGCTGCTCTGGAAACACGGTGTCAGAACGAAGATCATTGAATCATAGTGCACAGAAAAAGCCCTTTGGCCCATTTGACATGTGACATGCACTTAATATTCATCCTAACACGGTTTATCAACATTTGGCTCATGATGTATCAAGTATATGTGCCTATCCAGGTACTTTTTAAAAGATGTGAGACAGCCAGCCTATCTGGTAGTGCATTCCAGACCGTAACCACAATCTTGGTAAAAAAGATTTTCCCTCACTTCTCCTCTCACCTTGAACCCCTGTCCCACTTGTGATTGATCCTTCGACTAAAGGGAACAGCTGCCCCTTATTCAGTCTGTCCATGCCTGTCATAATCTTGCACACCTCTATCAAAGCACCCTTCAGTCTCCTCTGCTCCAATGAAAACAACCCAAGCCTATCCAACCTTCCTTCATTATTTAAATTTTCCATCCCAGGCAGCATCCTTCCCAATCTCCACTGCACCCCTGTGCATAGAGCCAGGATGGCTCAGTATTACATGGAATAGCGTGGGAAGAGGGAAATAAGAAAAGTATTTGTGATAAGGGATTTAACTGTTAGGGGAACAGACATGTGTTTCTGTGACCACAGAAGTGAGTATATTGCCTCCCTGGTGCTAGGGTCAAGGATGCAAATATGCTATAAGTGAATACACTTTTAAGTAAACAGCCAGAAATCTTACATAATGGAATAAAGGGACAAAGACATGGTGGCAGAGTTAAGAAAACACCTTAAACATAGTAATCTTCAGGTTATTTCCAGTTCTACAGGTTGGTGAGTTAAAAAATGGGACAAATCATGTAGATAAATGCACCGTTGGCGAGATGAAGAAGTAAGGGCCTTTCGATGTTTCAGGCATTGGGACCAGACCTGTATAAGGCGGCAGTGTTTCGCCTCAGCAAGGTGGTCACTAAGTTTGTCCCAAAGAGGTTTGCTGGGAGAATTTAAGCTACTGCAGTTTGGGGAGGAATGCTACTTTCACAGCGGGTGGAAGACTCAATCTAGATTTAGATGGGAGGGAATCAAAGCTGGGAATGGGATGCAGAAAATTTATCTGAAAAGTGAAAAATCAAAAGGCAGGAAAATAGACAATAAAATTTTACACTGATTATACATTTGAGGTTTAGTGAATAAGGCAGATGAGTTGAGAGTACAGATACACTTTTGGAATGATAAAATTGCAGTGATCATTGAAACTTAATGAAGTGCAGAAATACAGTTCAACATTTTTGTTTCGAGTTTTCAATGATAAGGAGAGGGGATTGTAAAAAGGAAAGGTAGCACACTATCTGTTAAAGGAACAATCACAGCAGTGAGGAAGGATGCTACAGGGACCATTAAATGAAACTAAAGTAATTCAACTAAGAAGGAAAATTAGGGGTAATCGTAATGCTGGGTATTCTTGATACAACATCAAAACAACCTGTGGAATATAAAAGATAAAATATGGAAAAAATAAATGCTGAACAATGCAGAAACAATGAGGCAGTAATAATATGAAATTTGCCGTGAATCAATAGGGAAGAATGAGGATGTCTTAAATTAGAATTTCTTACATTAGAATTCTTTATTTTGAACATCTAGATATTTTACCTTTTCATTCACAGAAAGAAATGTCAAAAACTGCTCCCTGTTTGCAAACATCAAGATGTTTGAGTGCACTGCACTCACAGGTTTGTAACAAACTGCAACTGAGCCAATCCAAAGGCTGTCAGTAGGTACTGTTTTTTAAATTCTGTATCATAAAGTATCCGCCTCACTGCTCCAAAAATTAACATAGCACTGAATTTTATCGAGCCCTTGAAAGTTGTTGGTAATTGCAAGTCTATTGGGAAAATATGGTGCGATTGGAAAAATGAGATTTCCGATGTTGAGAAAAATGTCCAAATTTCCATCTCAGGTTTTAACTGTAAAA
Organism: Chiloscyllium plagiosum; assembly: GCF_004010195.1. Lineage (NCBI taxonomy): Eukaryota > Metazoa > Chordata > Chondrichthyes > Orectolobiformes > Hemiscylliidae > Chiloscyllium > Chiloscyllium plagiosum. Next base: position 14,173,300 of record NC_057714.1, on the reverse strand, counting down.
CAAGAATCTTGCTAGTCAATCTTGCATATATTAACACCTCATTATAGCACATTCTTGCCTCATTTATAAGCAATTCGCTATTTTCCCAACCAGTAAAGAGCAACTACAATTCCAGATATGAAAGTCTAAGGAGGTTCCAGGCAGCAGCTCTCGCTCATCACGTGTTCCTTCAGACTTCCAAATTGGTCAGAATCTCCCAACATCATGAAACACATTTCAAGGGCAGCGACCAGCTGCACATCCCCTCCATCATAGTTGGCAGTCGACGGGCACCAGCCTCACCACATCATTATGGTACATTTCCAAAACACTTTGAATAAAGTTCTGCTACTTCAATACTGCACTTTGGAGTACATCGACACCCTTCATTGTAATGCAGTTGCCATGTCACTTTGCATGGACTGGCACCCAATTCATTCACTGGGACATGGTGCACCTCAAGGCTCTTTGTTTGCTTTCTGAGTGCTCTCACTTTGGGCCTCCTGGAATTCCAACAGAATTTCTTTCTAGCCATGCCTTTTTGTGTTTTGCTGCCTCATTTAAATCTTACAGGCTGACAGAGTATTTGTCTTCCCTTGGTTTTTCATGCAGACACAAAGCTAAGCAGCTGATCAATCCTTGCAGATGATACAAAACTTGGAAGAATTGAGGATGACAATATCGAACTCCAAAAGGACCTGGATAAGATTGGTGGAGTAGGCACATGGGTGGCAGATGAATTTCAGTATGTAGGTTTGCTCGCTGAGCTGGAAGGTTCATTTCCAGACGTTTCGTCACCCTACTAGGTAACATCTTCAGTTGGTCTCCGGGTGAAGCACTATTGATAATTCCTGCTTTCTCAACAGTGCTTTGCCTGGAGGCCCACTGAAGATTTTACCTAGTAGGGAGACGAAACATCTTGAAATGGACCCTCCAACTCAGCGAGCAAACCTACATCCAGAACCTCAACCTGAGCTACAAATCTTCTGAAAACTTGCTAAGATGAATTTCAATGCAGAGAGACATGAGGTGATGTATTTTGGAAAGAAGAACATTGAAAGGCAATATAACTTGGGGATATCTTTCTGACATCAGTGTGTATACATGTACAATTTATTGAAGGTGTCAGGATAGATGGAGAGATCAGCTAATAAAGCATACAGCATCCTTGCCTTTATTAATATGAAATATGAGAACAAGAGGTGATTTTGAACTTATATTCATTAGATCTCAGCTGGAGTATTGTGTACAATTGTCAAAGTTGCATTATGGGAAGGATGTTGGAGAGCGCAGAAGTGATATACAAGAATGGTTCCCAGGGATAAGAAGTGATATACATGAATGGTTTCCAGGGATGAGAAACTTCAGTTATGAGACTAGCTTGAAGATGTTGGGACTTCTGGGAGAGAGAAAGGCTATTAAGAGATCAGACTGAGGTATTCAAAACCATGAACTGGCTGGGTAGAGTAGTTAGGGAGAAACGATTCCCATTCATAAAAGGGAAAAGAATGAGAGCGCTTAGCTTTAAAATGATTTGTAAAAGGCCAATGCGAGAAAAAGCTTTTTCACTCAGTGAATATTTAAGATATAGAAGTGTGGTGGAAGCAGGTTCAATTGAGTCATTCAAGATGATAATGGACAATTATTTGGTTAGAAATAAAGCGCAAGAGTATGGACATATTGCTGGATAATGATGCCCATTCGAAGAGGTAGTGCAAGCACAATGGGCCAAATGGCTATGACACTTCTGTCGGGTTTTTTCCACCAATTATCAATAAAAGGGGTGGACATGTTGTTGTTTGGCACTGTGCTACATTAATTTCATGCCGTCAGCATGTGCCAACAGCTTCTGTAGTGCATGCACGAAATGTGCTTCAACCAAATGGTTTCATCCCAGCTTTCTAAGGGAAGTAGGCCTTAGTCAAATCCAGAGGAACTGTCATCATTCTGGGGGTCCTGCCACAGTGAGTCAAGGGCAACATCTGATCTCAGGCCAAGGGATTGAACAGTTAATTGGTCACTTGAGGCATTCCATTTCTGGAGTTTCACACCATTTATGGCCTGGGGAGTGGGTCACAATCAGTACAGCAGTGAATTAATATTAAGTCAGTCAAGGGGGCTGCATAAAGAACAGTGTTCTTCCAAGTCTGTAAGAGCTAGGCCCCAATCAGTCCCAGAAAATTAGGCAGTTTATCAGAAGCCAATGCAATGGTGGACAAGTTGGGGAATCAGCATGCTCACATGCAGAAGGGGCAATAGTTATGACGAGATGGAGCCAAGATGGGATACAATTATACAATGAATGTCATGGGTTACTGAGATCAATGGTCACCATCATCTTAGCTTGACCAGAGAGGCAGTGCAATACAATGATCAGCATGAATAAGCTGTAGGGCCCAGGGCTCAGGAGACAATGTTGGCATATAATGATGTAATGGGCAAGTTGGATGACAGAGTTTGAAGCTCAGAACTGATACGATTGATAGGGAATAAAAGGAAGAAAGGAACATGAAATTTTGGGGTAAGTCACCTGGATTATCAGGCCGATCCTGTGATTCAGTATGTCAAGCATAATCTGTCTTGCCTTCCTTACTCATCTGAACTGCAAATGTGCAACAGAAATGAAAAATGGCTACCACCAGACCTGGAGTTGACAGAGTTAGTTTCGAAGAAGAATCACTCTGGACTAGAGAGGTTAGCTCTTATTTCTCTCTCCATAGATGCCATCAGACCTGCTGCATTTTGCCAGCATCTTCTATGTTTGGCAGAGTAAGATTTTTTTTCTCTCTCTGAGGTATGTGGGTTCTATTTGTAAGTGATGTGAGACCTTTTAAGAGGCAATTGCATTAATCAGGCTCTGACACATTACAGCTTTACGGTATCTGTAATCTGTAAGTTTCACATGCAAAATGCCTGTAGAGTCCACTTATATTGAATACAAATCCTGGTCACAAGCAATCTTGACCATGTCATGGGTTATTGCAGACTGAAGATAGCCATCTCTGTGAAGTACAAGTATTCACAGTTACCTCAGAACTGTTGCCAATGGGCCAAATTCACAAAGAGAATGTCTCAAAGGCTGCAAAAAAACTGATTTCCTCCCACTTTGAACTGTAAGTGTTTGTCAAATGCTCATATATGCAATTCTGCTTTTCTTGATTGATGTGAGTTGGTGGGTGGATAGGTGGGAATGATGGGGAAATTGGTGGGGGGGGGGGGGGTGGGTGCAAGATTTAATTAATCCTGCCATACTTACAGTCTGCTACTTTATTTGTGTGACATGACCTATGCTGCATACATTGGAATAAGGTCCACTCATCAAAGGTTCATGTAAAGATACTTAGCACAGCATGGAGGCTCAATGGTTAGCACTGCTGACTCACAGCACCAGGGCTCGATATCAGCCTCGGATGACAGTCTGTGTGGAGTTTGCACATTCTTCCCGTGTTTGTGTGGGTTTCTTCCGTGTGCTCTAGTTTCCTCCTACAATCCAAAGATGTGTAGATCAGGTGAAGTGGCCATGCTAAATTGCCCATGGTGTTCAGGGATGTGTAGACTAGGTGCATTAGTCAGGGGTAAATATAGGGTAGGGGAATGGGTCTGGGTGGATTACTCTTCGGAGGGTCAGTGTGGACTTGCTGGGCTGAAAGGCCTGTTTCCACACTATAAGGATTCTAATTCTAATTCTCATCTCACGGCCATCCTTGTCAGAATCCACCTTGCCGACTCTATGGGGGGCTATGCTAAGTTGTTATTTGTGAGTGATGTGACTGCTGACTGCCCACATTTGTAAAGGTTGGTTCTGTTTCTGATGTTCGCCATACAGTTTCATTGAGACTGTGACCAATGAATCCAACAACAAACAGTGGTCATTGTCATTGTGGTCACGATGCTATGAAAGTTCAGAGGGGCAGATGTATCAGCAAGGCTAACTGCTGAAAAGCCTTCTTCTGATGAGGTTGCAACTGAAGGTCCCATCAAGATGCACAGATTGATTAGATGGTCCAGGATCTTTTATCCTCCTAATAAGTGAGATTCAATGTTACTACAGACTTCCGATATCCCAGGATACTGTCTCAGAACTATGCCAACTGCCGGAGCGGAACTTGAGACCTGAAGGAGTGAGTGTCCCATTGGCCATCAAGGTGACAGCTAAAGTAAATATTTAAGCACCTAACTGCTTCCGAGAAACCATTAGGATCTGTGTGGGATCTTACAATTGTCCAATGACAAATTTATCAAGGCTGTTACTTGTGCAATTTGTGCCAGATCTCAGCATTCCATCACATTTCCCATATCATTGCTGCAAATTGGGCAGTAGGTTCTAGTTTTCCAGGTACAGGGCACAATACACTGCGCACACGCCATATTGAGAGCACCATCAGATAATGCAGTTGACTTCATCAAGAGAAAAGACCTCAATGCATCAATGTGTAAGTCATCTGTGATCATTGGTACCACATCTTTGAAGTCTTGTATCTTGGGAGCTGCCATCATATACATATTTTTTGAGAACTCCAAGCTTCTCCTCTGTTTTAAGGTCTAACTCTTACGATGATTGTTATTGGGACACAAGGGCTATGTTCAGCAATAATTGCCAATGACTCCATTACACAACCACCAACTGAGACTGAGCAAAAACACAAAGGGGTTCATTCTTCCAACTGTGCCATCATAGAGAAAAGGATAAAGCTCCTGAAGATGAGGTTCCACTGCTTGGGTCAGTCTGGTGGTGTGGGGAGATATGCAGTATGCTCCAGACAGAGGGTGCTGCACAATATCTGCACTAATGGAATGGGCAAAGAGGAAATGAGATAAATGCTGACAGGCTGAGAGAGTGGCTGCATTTTCCAGGGAGCAAGTGAAGATATTGAGCAGGAAGAACATCACTTTCACCACAACAGAGTGGTGCAGCATTGGGAGAAACAAGGACTTAATTGACACCTGCTTCCTGTAGATCTGAATTGGGTGAAGTGATCATTTAATGACTATAGATTTTCATGGTCGCTCAAAGACAAGCAGCCGCCATGTTTTCCCAAAAGGAAATGCAGCATTGTTTTTCCTGTTGTTAAATAAATGTTATCATTTTCATCATGGTCCATGGCTAAGAACAGATAGGCTATGTAGCTTGATTCTTGAATTTGCAGTTACATCAACAGTTAATCAGACAGGTCAGAATATAAAGTAGCAACATGTTTATGAGTGTGAGGTTCTATTTCCAGTGAAGTGCCACCTATCCCACCTCTGTGCCCATAGAACCTTGCCTTTCTCATGTCCTTCTTACTGTGTGCACTGTGAACAGTCCCTGCTCTGTTTAGCAAACTCGCTGTGTACTTTTTGATGATTATAGCAATATCAAACTTGCATTTTGCAGGTTTTCGTCCAAAATGAAACATATGTGGGTCCTCAAAATTGCAAATATCACCATGTTAACTAGAATGAAAATCAGTAGAAAATATATAGAGGAACCAAAATTCTTAGAATGTACTAAGGAAAGCTATTCACCCAGTATGTAGCAAGCTGAAACATAGGGCAGCTGTGCACTTACTTTTAGGAACTGATGCTAGGTAAGTGGAACGTGAACCATTTGTCAGTGATATTTGGCAGTAATGATTAAAATTCAGTAATATTTGTGTAAATACGGAAAAGGACAAAGTAGGCCAAGTGTAAAGGTATTAAAATAGGGGAGGATCAGTTTTACTGAGATGAATTTGTGATTTGCAAAAATAGATTAAAAATCAAACAGATACTTCAAGGTATAGGTGGCGAGGTGATGGCCTCATGGTATTATCACTGGACTGTTAATCCAGAGACCCAGGTAATATTCTGGGAACCTGAGTTCAAATCCTGACATGACAAATGGTGGAACTTTAATTCAATTAGGGGCAGCACATTGTTTCAGTGGTTAGAACTGCTGCCTCACAGCGCCAGGGACCAGGGTTCGATTCCAGCCTCGGGCGACTGTGCAGACTTTGCACTTTATCCCTGTGTCTGCGTGGGTTTCCTCTGGGTGCTTCAGTTTCCTCCCACAATCCAAAGACGTGCAGGTCAGTTGAATTGGCCATGCTAAATTGCCCAGAGTGATAAGTGGGGTCAGGGGTAAATGTAGGGCAATTTGTGGGTCTGGGTGGGATACTCTTCAAAGGGTCGGTGTGGACTTGTTGGGCCAAAGGGCCTGTTTCCATACTGTAGGGAATCTAATCTAATCTAATCAATTTTTAAAAAATGGAATTGAGAATCTAATGATAGTCAAGAGTCGATTGTCAGGGAAAAAAAACCCATCTGGTTCACTAATGTCCTTTAGGGAAGAAAGTTGCCATCCTTACCTGGTCTGGCTTCCATGTTACTCCAGACCTACAGTAATGCGGTTGAGTCTTAACTACTTTCTGGGCAATTAGGGATAGACCATAAATGCTGCCTAGCCAGTGGCACCCTCATCTGGATGGGTATTGAAGACAGTTGTATCATTAACAAGGAATAACTACTATCAATTGCATCTCATTATGCTGTTTGCGAAATCATACAAGATGCCAGAAGATGCTCCCGACATCGAGACAGGTCTTGGTTGACGTCTCACCTGACTCTATCATAAATTGTACCATAGCCCACATCACTCAGACCCCGATAACACCTGTCTCCACAGAAGCTGCCAAAACTATTGAGTTTCTCGACCACTTTCTGTTTTCATTTCTGACTTCTTTGATGTGTATTTTACAATTGAGCTCACTGTCAATGAATCTCCTGGCTAGGTAATCTGAAAGGACAAAAAAAAATCTTCACAGACTTATCTAAAAATTATCAAGTTCAGGTCAATGAGATGTAGATTAATCAACATCCTCTCCATGCATTTTCATATCATTAATTACATTTCAAACTGTTAAATGACATCTTGCCAAATGCCTTTTTTTAAAATTGTGCTGCAGGCATTATGAGACTACTGAATGAAGGGTTTTGATTAGAGGGAGTTAAATTCTTACACAGTTCCTTTCTTGATCTTACCACAGAATATAGCACATACACCGATTTTCACTAACAAACTTCTTCCCCTAGGCATTTTCTGCTGCTGATCTGCTCACACATTATCATCCTTTTGGAAAATTATCTAGTGGTATAAGCCATTCTGCATATAGCAAACATGAAAAATCTTCAATTTGATGAAGGTCAAGATGACAGCCATATAGGCAAATTAAAGTGTTATCAGATTACAGTTTCTTAATTGACAAATTATCCCCTTCTGTTCAGGCAATTCAGTGGCCTCAAAAATCCAGCAGCTTGATTGTCAGCTATTGGGTGTCTTGTGACCGAGAACAACGACAATTGTGGTAAATATTCACCTTTCTTTTTTGCAATATTCAGAATTGGAATTCCCCACGGCAGCCAGTGTTGGTGTTGGCTGCCTCAGGGTAAATCCAAGCTGCAATGGAGACTTAATTAGGCATTCGGACCATTATTTGCATGTGCATCAGGCATGTGCAAAGGATACTTGTTTTGTCCTTCTCCAATTTGGTGGCAGCACACATCTTGGTCATAAATGTGCACATTTTCCATGATCACCATTTTGGAGACTTAGGTGATCACGTAGGCCAAGTGTTTAGGATGGTGGTGGTTTCCCTTTCCAGCCATCTAAAGAATTGACACAGAACTTTTAACCCATTAATCTGGCTGGCCACAAAGTTGAAGCTTGGTGTGAAGTATCCTCTCAAGTGATCATTAATTGGCCATTCAATGACCTCAGTTTGGGCAAGGGTGGGTCGACCAGCCTAGGCCTCACCAGGCTACTGCAAAATTATGAAGAGTTTGGAGCAGATACAAGCTGTTGAGAAGGTCATCAGAAGATGTTTACGGGCAATACCCCACCAGCATATGTCAGAAGTGACCATTAAATTCCACCTCTCGTTCCTGAAAAATAAGTTTTGTATAAACAAATTTCTAAATTAGCCATATCTTAGACAGGAAATGAACAGAAAATATCTACAATTTTTTTATATTGTTTAATATTACTGAATACAAGCAGCCTGAAGAAACAATTTAATTATTTCACTCCAAGTTCAGATACAATTTTAATTATCGTGCTGTATATTCTGGTTGAATCTGACATATCTTATTTCATTTTAACAGAAGGTGACATTGGTCACAAAATTGCTGAAGAAACTCAGTTTGAGAATTCAGTAGTACACACAACGTTATCAAGAGATACGAAAAGTAGTGGCTTAATGCCCGAGGAAAGCTGCTGGCTGCCATTGACAGTCCTATAATCTGTAAGTAGCAGATCACTCAAACTTTGCAGGAGAACTGGTATCGTGATACTCTCTATCTAGTGAATGATTATTAAGTGGACCCAAAGGCAATTTTTGAAGCTGAACCACCATATCATTGAATCATTCAACAGAGTACAACTTCCATTTCTTATTCAACACTTATCATCCATTTCAGTTGTTCAAAATTTTCCCTTGGCAGCATTTACCATGTATTTTACAGCTTATATACTTCTTTAAATTAAGATTTAAAATGGATTCTGTGTAGTAATATGTTCTTAACTTAGTAAAGGCTTTGTGCAACATGCATTCTTATTGGAACTCCAGTTGGATGTCAGTTTTCAAAGAGTTTCTGAATACCTTTTCTAACAGAGGTACATTTGGTTTCTTCCTGTTTAACTTTATCATGCTGCAAACCATACATAAAACTTTGAATTGCTTTGCAAATTTACCACTTTATCTGTCCTCCAGCTTTATAAGTTTATTTTAGTTCTTTGCAGTTCCAATGGAGTCATAATCAATTCAAAATGTTATTACTGCTTCTCTCTCCATAGAGCTTGCCTCACCTGCTAAGCTTTTTTTCCCACCAACTTATGCTATTGTTTCAGATTTGCAGAATTATTTGCAGTATTACTGTGTAATTTTCACATTCGACTTACGCCTATATCAATTCAAGGAATGATTACCATGAAGGAATTTTGCTGTTCTATCTTTCGGAATTCCAATGCATTTCCTTCACCTTGTTTGCCAACAGTTCTTTCCATTTCTGAAAAATCAGACTCAACTCAAAATGATAACTCTTTTTCTCACTTGACAGATACTGTCAGACCTGCTGAGCACCTCTTGTTTTTATTTTTTCCGTCCTGCTTTCTTGGCATTCATCAACTCTTTTGGGAATCAGCTTTGTCCCATTCAGCTTCTTGCATCAGCCGAGATGGATTAGCACATGGTATTGCAGCAAATCTCCTCTGCTTAATTCTCAACATAATTTTGAATTAAGAGGTAATTGTTAACACAGAAGGAAAAACATACATTCATATAATGCTTTGCATGACCTCATGATGTCCTAAAGTTTGTTTGATGAACAATGATGGAAATCATATCCTTTCCTGACAGGTCCTACAATGAGCAGTGACATAAATGGCCAGGTATTTTTGTTTTGTACAATTTGTTGATGAATAAACATTAGCCAGAACAGAAGGGATCCCCTGTTCTACTTCAAATAGTTTGAGATATTGTTTTGCGTTCATCTGTGAGATCAGATGTGACCTTGTTTGATGGTCTGACTCAAAATAAAGCATTTCCCGAGGTATTGTGATAAACTAGCAGTCTCATGATAACGAAAATATCACTGGTACATCAAAAAAACCACCTTGTGAATTGTACAAGAACAACGATATAGATGTCACCTTCTGTTATGCTACATGAAGTTTATAAACAGATCCATCATTTCCGAAAAATAAAAGTAGATTGTCATGAAATGAGATAAATTAATCAATAATTGAGACCACTTCTTTTCCCTAATACTTTGGCCTTTGCAAATCTAAGATCAGACAGCAATCACTATGATAGCAGGAAAGTTGATTATAGGATGTGCCTATGTCCAAGGCCCCAAGGGATCCTTCCACATCCGCCACAAATTCACCTGCACCTCCACACACATCATTTACTGCATCCGCTGCACCCGATGTGGCCTCCCCTTTATTGGGGAGACAGGCCGCCTACTTGCGGAACGTTTCAGAGAATACCTCTGGGACACCCGGACAACCAACCCAACCACCCCATGACTCAACACTTCAACTCCCCCTCCCACTCCACAAAGGACATGCAGGTCCTTGGACTCCTCCATCGCCAGACCATAGCAACACGACGGCTGGAGGAAGAGCGCCTCATCTTCTGCCTAGGAACCCTCCAACCACAAGGGATGAACTCAGACTTCTCCAGTTTCCTCATTTCCCTTCCCCCCACCTTTTCTCAGTCCCAACCCTCGAACTCAGCACCACCTTCCTAACCTCCAATATTCTTCCTGAACTCTCCGCCCCCACCCCCACACCGGCCTATCACCCTCACCTTATCACCTTCACCTTAACCTCTTTCCACCTATCGCATTTCTAACGCTCTTCCCCCAAGTCCATCCTCCATACCTTTTATCTTAGCCTGCTTGGCATACTTTCCTCATTCCTGAAGAAGGGCTCATGCCCAAAACGTCGATTCTCCTGCTCCTTGGATGCTGCCTGACCTGCTGCACTTTTCCAGCAACACATTTTCAGCTCTGATCTCCAGCATCTGCAGTTCTCACTTTCTCCTATAGGATCTGCCTAGCCAATTATTAATTAACATTTTGTCACAATGTCCCAGTTTAACCTCTTTTTAAAGAAATATAGATGTAAATTTGAATTCATCTTGGTCTGCAGCAAAATGAAGCATTGCACAATTGCAAGTTTGTAGCCTATTTCATTCTCTACTTAATTTGTTCTTTAAATTCTAAAAAGCTATAAAATGTGAGACTAATCTGTTCATGACCATCCAAGATTACTTTATACTCTGAAATAATGGCAGGATGAATCAGATGAAGGCCAGCACAAGCCATGTCTAACTCAAAGAGAGGCCTTATTCAAGTAAGATGTGAACTCAAAACACATGAAAATAATGTTTGAATGAGCTGGCAGTTGATGTCTTGTAGAATTAAATATTTGTTCAGGTGAGTTTGTCGGTGTAGGAACCATGATGCACAATCACCCTACTCAAGAACCCACTGAGACAACCAACATGCAAACCTCTTGAAGGTTCCTGAGCTAAAGGCAACTGCTCTGCCCAAGACAACAAGAAATTATAGAGAGTTGCAAACAGAACCCCGTCTGCCACAAAAACAAGCCTTCCTTCAATAGGCTCCGTCTGTACTTCCTGCTGCCTAGGGAAAGCAGCCAACATAATTGAAGATCCCTCCCACCCAGGTTATACTTTTCCACCCTCTTCTATTAGGCAGAAGATGTGTCTGCTGAAATAGTAATATAAACAATCCAAAGTAAAATAATATCTGCGTGAATAAGCTGCTCCTCAGCTTCCTTTTAAATCTTCCCCCACCAAACCTATTCCCCCTAGTTTTAAACTCCCCATGTCTGCATGGGTTTCCTCCGGGTGCTCCGGTTTCCTCCCACAGTCCAAAGATGTGCAGGTCAGGTGAATTGGCCATGCTAAATTGCCCACAGTGTTAGGTGCATTAGTTAAGGGAGAGGAATGGGTCTGGGTGGGTCACTCTTCGGCGGGTTGGTGTGGACTTGTTGGTCCGAAGGGCCTGTTTTCACACTGTAGGTAATCTAATCTAATCTAATCAAACAGTTTATTAACCGACACCTTTAGGACGAGGAGTCATCTCCTTGATCAAATATCTTGGTTAATCAAGAGGTCCATATAATCAATGGAGAAGTACACATTAAGTAACAGAAACATAACGCAGGGGGTATACACTTTATTTACAGCATAAATCACTTTACAAATAGGGCATGTTTGCCTTAAATAATACTTACTGACAGAGAGCCTTCTCATTTGTACTCTCAACTGACTACTGGAACATTGCAGAGATCGTGAGAATACAGTAAACTTCTAATATTTGAAGGATGTCATTTTTGCCAATTTATCAAGATTGACAGTTCATAAGGTGCCAGTTAAAACAAAGTCTGTTAAATTTCACTGGTGCTAAGGTTAACATTTCATAGGATAGTTCAGTCACGTGGAAAGAATATGGGAGGTCACAGATGCTGTCAGTAACTTGTAGGGGTTCTATAGTAAACTTCAACTTCAGTTCATCAGCCCCTTGGCCCAGTTGATCAAGATCCTGTTGTACTCTTCGATAACCTTCTTCACTGTGCACTACACTGCCAATTTCGGTGTCATCAGCAAATCTACTAACCATGCCTCCTATGTTCTCATCCAAATCATTTATGTAAATGACAAACAGCAGTGGACACAGCACTGATCCTTGCAGCATACTGCTGGTCAAGATCCTCCAGTCAGAAAAGCATCCCTGTACCACAGTCTCAGTTTCCTACTGCTAAACCAATCTTGCATCCAACTGGCTAGTTTTGCCTTGATTCCATGTGATCTAACCTTTCTAACTGGTCTACCATGATCAGATCATCAGTATCCACAGTTTTTTTAATGTGTAGAAATAGGAGAGTTGAACAATTGAGTACATGGTGCACCTCTGGAACAAATTGTCAGAGGAAGGGTACAAGCAAGTTCTGTTATAACATTTAAAATACATTTGTACAGGTACATGGATGGGAAAGATATTGAGGTATATGAGTCAAATGCAGGCAAGTAGGACATGTACAGTTAAGGAAACCAGGTCAGCATGGATGAATGGGGCCGAAGGGTTTCCATACTCTATGATTCTATGCTGAAGAAACTCAGATAAGGCAATTTATTTAATGCAAACATGCTCTATTTTTTAAGTGATTTATGATATAAATAAAGTGTAACAGTGATGTGTATACCCCCTACATTATGTTTCTATTATTTAATGTGTACTTTTATGTTGATCATATAGACTTCTTGATTAAGCAGAATATTTGATCAAGGGAATCACTCCTGGCCCCACAGGTGCCAGTTAATAAACCATTTGCTATAATATTAATATAAAAAATCAAAAGTAAAATAGTTTTATGTTGTTAACATTGGCATGGCACTAATGCACTTATTACTATTGATAAAATGTATTGGTACTAATAAATTTAACCAATTTTCAACACACCTTACGAGCTGCAATAAACTTTACTTAAAGCGCCTCTTCCTCCCATGGAAAAAGTTCCCATGTGAACCTAATTCTATAACCCACTTACAATTGTGAAAGGAATAGATAAGCTAGAAGCAAGGAGGTTGTTTCAACTGGTAGGTGAAACTAGAACTGAGGAACATAGCCTTCATAATAAGAGGGAGCAGATTTAGGACTGAGTTGAGGAGGAAGCTCTTCACTCAAAGGGTTGTAAAACTGGAATTCCTTGCCCAGTTGAGGCTACCTCATTGAATGCTTTAGAGGCAAAGATAGAGAGATTTTTGAACAGTAAAGGAATCAAGTGTTATGTTGAGCATGCGGGTAATTGGAACTTAGTCCACGCAAAGATCAACCATGATCTTATTGAATGGCAGAGCAGGCCTGACTGCTCAGATAGCCTTCTAGGTGAAAACAATGACTGCAGATGCTGGAAACCAGATTCTGGATTAGTGGTGCTGGAAGAGCACAGCAGTTCAGGCAGCATCCGAGGAGCAATAAAATCGACGTTTCGGGGAAAAGCCCTTGCCCAGATAGCCTTCTCCTACTCCTAATTTTTATGTTTATGTTCTTACCTTTCCACTCACTCCTTATGTGTCTTATTCAGGTGTGTTGCCCTGGCCATGTACCTCTAGTGACTAGTATTTAAAAAAAGTAATCTCCTCTTCAAAACGTCTCATGAGTCATTAGTTGGTTTAGTTTCCTGAAGACAGGATTTGACTTCAACTGAACCAACCATTTTCAATGGGTTGATAAATAATTGCCATAACAAGCAGTTCCATATTTAACTTACTTGAAGTTATTATTCTCTGTCAGTCACCTCTTAACATGTACTTAAACCTAAAAAGGACTATCAAAACATTCCCAGTGAACTTCCCACAAAGGAAAGCTGTAGAGGAACTTGAAAGGGTTCTGCAAAGATTTATAAAGATGTTGCCAGGGTTGGAGGGTTTGATCTACAGGGAGAGGCTGAATAGTTTGGGGCTGTTTCCCCTGGAACATTGCAGGCTGAGGAGTGACCTAAAAGATGTTTCTAAAATCATGAGGGGCATGGGCAGGGTGAATAGCCAATGTCTTTTTCCCAGGTAGGGGAACCCAAACTAGAGGATATTGGTTTAAGGTGAGAGAGGAAAGATTTAAAAGGAATCTTTTACATGCAGGAAATGCTGTGTTGTGGAATGAGTGACTGGAGGAGGTGTGGAGGTTGGTACAATTATAACATTTAAAAGACATCTGGATGGGTACATGAATAGGAAGGGTTTAGAGGGATATGGTCCAAATGTTGGCAAATGGGTCTTGATTAATTTAGAATATCTGGACAGCATGGGTGAGTTGGATCAAAAAGTCTGTTTCACTGCTGTACATCTCTATGATTCTATGACTCTAAATATAAATTACTGTACATAAAAAAAAACATGTTTTCATCAGTTTCCTCTCAATTTCTTCCTTTCCCATACCAGGAGACCAGACAACTGCTTGGCTTTAACTCTAATATCACTCATGACTCTCTGATAGTTCACCAAAGGTTATAACCTTTGCATGGTACTAGAAAATTAAATGATGGCATTCAGTATGATTAGACATGGTCCTGATGAAGGGCTTTTGCATTAAATGTCGATTTTCCTGCTCCTCGGATGCTGCCTGACCTGCTGAGCTTTTCCAGCACCACTCTAATCTAGACAAGTCAAACCTAATTCTCCCTTTAACCCATTTGCGTTCTTACTTCATATGATTAACAGTGTGCATATTACAACTGTGATTGATCTTCTCCTCATGAGTCCATGGAATTGCATTCAATTGCTGCATTCATGTTATTTCCTCATCAGCAACCACCTAATTATTTACTTTCCTTCAGCCAGATTTGTCAGATAGTTTGGAGATCGTTGAATCGCTTTCTCATAGCAGTGAATGTAAAATATTTAAATATTTATAAGGCAAAGGTAGATAGATTCTTGATTGCCAAGGGAATGAAAAATTGTTGGGGTATGCAGGAAGGTAGAGTTGATGTTAAAATAAGATCAGCCATGACCTTATTTCGTGGTGGAGCAGGTTCAAAGGGCTGTGTGGCCTATTCTTTTTCTGTGTTTGTATATTCATCCTTGTAGGAGACCATGTAATTATCTACTGATCGGTAAGTCTCAATTATAATCACAATAAATTTTGGAAGATAATTGGGAGAAGCATCAATGATACATGATTTACAGGTTAGATTTTACTGCATTTTATTCCTTAGTACCATTAAATATTGAGCATATTTATCTGTGTCATGGTAGCTCCACTCTTTCTATGAGCTACTCTATGGAACTGCTGCTAACAAGATGTTGGTTGATTTTCCTTACGTAAACAACAGTAAATTTGACATTATATTGAAAATTTCTACAAGGATTTCAAACTGAAGTGATGCTAATTCTGTGAGCTGGATTTTCATAGAGTCAGGGACAATATGAAAGCGTGAAAATGGCAGCTGTTTTCTGATTCTGGGCAACTAATCCCATTCCTGCAGTTTCTAGTTTTCAGTAGAGTATGGGTTAGTTCGGGTCATGAGATGTCATGAGGGACATTCTCATTGGTCAGGCTGTGACATTTTAACATTCTTGCTGCTGATTAGTCACTGTAGAGTGGAGGGTATGGTATTTCTTGAATAAGGTTAGCTAGCTGTCACTGACAAGATGAACACTTCCTTGGAAGACAATTTGGTATTGATAGATCTCTATAGCCTCCCGAAGCATCTTATGTGTCAGTGTGTGCTGAATAGGATGTATTAAGACTTGAACCATTCAGTGAGGTGGTTATTAGCAACCCACCCAGATTCCTATCTTCCACTTCATGTTCACTGGTTCCAATCACTTCTCAGAAGACAGGTGGAATATGCCATCCAAAACACTGAGGCCCATCGGTTCTTCTAAGGAACTCTTTTCAGGTAACAAGTTTCTGTTACAGAAAAAAAAATTAAAGGGTGAAGCATGATTTAACCTTATTCAATGTTAGTTCTGTAATATTTTCAACAACTTTATCAACTGAATGCTACATTTATGTCGAGCACAAATAACGCGCAGGCATTGTTAAGGAACACCTTTTAATGTAATAAAGTTTGCAGAATCACATCTCTTCCTGCTGTAGGTACATCCTCTGATCTGCGGGTCAAAGGTCGTGGCCCTAAGTGGAATTACAGGCTGTCTGACTTTGATAACCAGTGGGAAATGTTGGAAGCAAACCACATTACTCTTAAGACCTTTCCTATTTTGCCACTTCATTAGGAAGCCACTAATCTCTTTACTCAATGAGATAGATAAGATTTTGCTAATACACCCGACAGTCAGAGTTCAATCAAACTCCAATCTTTGATGCTTAACTTCCAGAAGTTTCTGGCTGTTCTTCAGAGAATTTTATCTCAAATTCCTTGCTTACTCTCTCCAATACTCATCATGATGGGAAACTTATTGCTGCAGCTTACTGCAGATAACAAATCCCATTGCCTAGACAGGGCTGATCACACTAGCTTGCTTCTGATAAACAACTGTTTGAAAGTATTTAACTATTTTATCACCAGCCAGAGTATTCCTTTTAAGAATGTTCCACTTGTAGCAAAGCTTAAAAATTCTGCACTTTGCGTTCCACAGAAAGTTGTTTCATAATTCTATTTTTAAAATGTTGAAAAGAAAATTGTTACGCAACTTTGAGAGATTTTAGTTAAAATATAATTATAACAATGTGAATCCAGTTTCTCTGCTTAAATGTTGTAAGTGTCACTGAAGTGAAACATTTCCATGTCTTGATTATTTGTCAGAGTGGAGCAAAGCTGAGGGGTCAGAGGTGTGTAGTGGGGTATCATGTTCTTGTAGCTTTCTTTGATTCTTTCTAAACCTCTTCTGCAACAACCAAGTATCTTACTCCCCATGGCAACATTATGATGCATGTAACATTCAATTATTCTGATAATTGTGTCTGTCTCAGGCTGCTCCTGAAGTTATGCATACAGCCAAAACATTATTGTCGGAAGTCTTGTCTTGTGGGGTTTAGGAGTTCTACAGAATTATTCACAGACATATTTTTAATATATTTTGTAGGAATCCAGTATTGAACTCTTCTTCCTTGAACAAATGAAGAACTCTTAGCTGTATCAAGATACTTGCATTATGAACTCTTGTCAAGAAACAAACATTAATCTGCAATTTTTTTGGCCTCTAACACATGTTCTGTTGATTTATAACAACTCAAAAGTGAATGTATTTGTGCTGAAAGTATTCACTTTGAGCTGCATCAATTATTAAAATGAATCTGTTCTGCTGCACAAAGGGAGAAATTCTGGACCCTAATGCTTCCCACATTTCTGGGCTGTTATTGTCTATGTAACCCCTTCATCATTCAAAATTTATCGGTTTCGCAAAATCCCTTGGCTTCTGTATTCTATTTTAAAGAAGACTGAATAATATGGGCGATGGCAATGTCAGCTCAGTGCTAGCTGTGAAGAGCGTCCTTTTGCTCAACATGAAACAATATCTCAGGCCGCAGTCCATGAACAGCAACTGCACACACTCTTCTTCCATTGGCGTTGGCATCTGATATCTTCCAACCCTCACCACCGCCATGGCAATTCTCCAATCCTGCATTGCAGAGCCCACTGGCAACTAGCATCAAAAGGCTGCTGCAAGGACACTTTGTATGCAGGGACAGGCATCCAGCTCAGGCTGCATCTTAGGGCTGCTCGCTTGGTGTGTTAGTGCTCAAACATGCAATGCCTACCCATGTGAATGAAGTGCCCTTTGCCTTCGAGCCATATTACGCCATGCCTGTTAGAATGTTGATGGATCAGCCTGAGCTTGAAGGCTATCAGTACTGTTGTATTGACATGCCATTTTAGATTAGATTAGATTACTTACAGTGTGGAAACAGGCCCTTCGGCCCAACAAGTCCACACCGACCCGCCGATGCGCAACCCACCCCATACCCCTACATTTACCCTTTACCTAACACTATGGGGAATTTAGCATGGCCAATTCACCTGACCTGCACATCTTTGGACTGTGGGAGGAAACCGGAGCACCCGGAGGAAACCCACGCAGACACGGGGAGAATGTGCAAACTCCACACAGTCAGTCGCCTGAGGTGGGAATTGAACCCAGGTCTCTGGCGCTATGAGGCAGCAGTGCTAACCACTGTGCCACCGTGCTGCCCACGTAGACACATTCACAGGCTGCTTGTCAGTGGGGATATATCTGGGGAAGCATCTTGGTGAATGCCACACCAAGACACCAATTTAACACCGATACCATGTGCCAGTTGCCTGTGTGGAAAATGCACTGCACATGCATTCAATCACGTGGGCATGTCGAAGAATGGATGGGGGTGAGTCAAGAGGGGGTCACTGTCAGTTAGGAGGTCCTAGCAGTGACAATGACGGGCAAAGTCTGCACGGTGCTGAGTTTGACCACGGTCAGTCCTCCTTTCAGGATGTCTAACTACAATCTGAGGAATGGGGATTTGTATGGCCATCAAAATCAGGAAGGGGAATCATGCATCATCAGTCAGACAGCTGCTAAGACAGTGGACGTTTGGACGTGTGCAATTCTGGTTCTCCCCTATCAGAAGGATATTGTGAAACCTGAAAGGGTTCAGAAAAGATTTAAAGGATGCTGCTAGGGTTGGAGAGTTTGAGCTATATGGAGTGGTTAAATAGGCTGGGGCTGTTTTCCCTGGAACATCGGAGGCTGAGGGGTGACCTTATAGAGGTTTATAAAATCATGAGGGGCATGGATAGGGTAAATAAACAAGATCTTTTCCCTGGGGTGGTGCAGTCCAGAACTAGAGGGTTTAGGGTGAGAGGGGAAAGATTTAAAAGGGACCTAAGGGGCAACCTTTTCACACAAAGGGTGGTGCATGTATGGAATGAGCTGCCAGAGGAAGTGGTGGAGGTTGGTACAAATACAACATTTAAAAGCATCTGGATAGGTATATGAATAGGATGTATCTCGAGGGATATGGCCCAAGTGCTGACAAATGGGACTAGGTTAATTTAGGTTATCTGATCAGCATGGACAAAGAGCCTATTTCTGTGCTTTACATCCCGATGACTCTATGGTCAAGTGACTGGCCATTCATGTCTAAGTGCTACTCATTCATGGTCACAGATCTGGAGTTAATGCAGTCTTGAGGATCTGTGTCATGATCATTGGGAATAGAAGAGGGGGAGTATCTTTAGGGCCAGCTGGCAGATTGATGACATAATCGGTGGGGCAGTTATGGGCAAGGAATAGGAATGGGGGGGGGTGGGGGAAGAGCTAATCATGAAGCATAGGTACGTGTTGAAGGAGGAAGAAGAATGGTAACTGGGGGAGACACCAGGTACAATGGGAAACAGAATGGGAGGCCACTGTAGGCTGTGGGAGGGGAGCTATTGGCAGTGACCACCTCTGTGGCATCCAGAGGAGAGGTGTGGGCACCCAGAGATGGCATCATTCAGATGCAATGACAGGACTCAAAGTAGAGGAAAAGCAGTTGGAGGCAAAGTTCAATGTGGTGGGTCTATATGTGGGGTGTGGGGATGGAAATGCACTGTCAGGCTAATGGCATGGAGGCTGTGGTGGGGGTGGGGGCGTGGTGGGGGTGGGGGGGGTGTTTACTGATGACTAGGTGGATCCCAACATTGCCTCTCAGTTGAGCATGTGGATTCTTCCAAGGTTCCATGACATCAGAATGCTGATTTGGGGCTTTGACCACTGCTGCACATGGATATCAGAGGTCCACAAAGCCAAAAAAGAAAATTAGAGAGAGCACTGAGGAACCCCTGTGCTGACTGAGTCCACCATGAGCTGTGTTCCAGGCATTACTCACTATTCTCCAGACGCTAACAGATACTGGAAAATGGCTGAGACTGTGCTCAATGGGCAGAGTAAGTGTTAGTTTGAAGGGCAGAAGTGCAGGAGCCATGTCATAAAACATGACTTTGAAAACTATAGTTACATTGAATTTCCAATCATTTCTTTGTTAACTTACAATGCATGTGGACTGAACGTGCTTAAGATTCAAATGCTGGTCAAAGGTGATTTAGACCATCCCATCAGTGCTTGCAAATTTAACATTGCTACCTCAATGACCTAAATGTGGTGAACAGTGGCCAAAAGCATCCCATGACGAGTAAAACTTTCCAGAGTGTTGTCCATGAAAGGGAACAGTACCTCATCATGTGTCATGTATGCATTACAATGGACTGTACTGAATTCAATTATAGGATTAATTGATATAGGTCTGGGGTGGAAATGTGGTGGAGCACAGCAGCACATCCTTTTTGATATGATGTGTCAATAGCTTAGCCAACACAGCCCCTTCACCAAGTGATAGATGTGATAGAGCAGACTTTCGAGTTCCTGAAAGTGTAGTTCCACTATTCCAGGAGTTCTGGGGAGACCCTCCAGTATAATCTGGTCAAATGTGCCACATCAGCTGTGCTCTGCACAATTGGAGCAGGCAACAATGTGAAGAGGAACTGGAAAAATGGGAGCAGCCTTCCGAGGAGGAGGACAGGATCACTGGGGAGTTCTATGATGGAGCTCAGTTGGATCAAGCACTACAAGCTTGACAGAACCTGATTGAGGCCTAGCAGGTGAGAACTGGGTGCAGCAGACAATCATGCAATGTAAGTGCTTATCATGCTAGCATTTAGTTTGTATTGTGGGAAAAAACCGCAGCCTCAAATCATTTTGTTTGTGTTTGCTTTTTCTGACTGTACATAAAAGCTCATACTTGGATTTATCTAATTGCTTGCCTGTGTATGATGTTCCCTGACCAGACAATGACAAGATGCAGGTCTGTAGTGGGACAGACCAGTGGTGACCCAGAGAGGATGTTTACTTAGTTATTGTAATGGCAACGAGGGTGAGAAAATGAGGCTGCATGTGTGAGAGAATGTCAGCTATGTGCAATCAGCATGGCTTTGTGGCTGCTGTGTCATTATTCTGCCAGTGAGGGGCATTGCCTCACTGCCAATTTTTGTCCAGGTACTCAGCAGCCATTCAAAGATGGCATGGACACCAGAGCTATTTGTTAGCTATCTTCTGAGTGGTGTAATGTTCCACAGAAGTGTGTGGTAAGGTGGAGCCAAAATCAGACAAGAAGCATACCATAGATGTAGACTAGGTCATTAATGAGCTGAAAATGTGTTGCTGGAAAAGCGCAGCAGGTCAGGCAGCATCCAGGGAACAGGAGAATCGACGTTTCGGGCATAAGCCCTTCTTCAGGAATGAGGAAAGTTTGTCCAGCAGGCTAAGATAAAAGGTAGGGAGGAGGGACTTGGGGGAGGGGTGTCGGAAATGTGATAGGTGGAAAGAGGTCAGAGCAGATGACCTGGGGGGTGCAGTGAGAGAGGGACTCACTGAAATCTTTGTAGAGGGAGGAAGAGAGCTTCTTCAAGGAAGGCATCCTTGTAAGAGGATTCGCAGTAGG
>NC_057714.1:14050093-14151622 GCF_004010195.1 Chiloscyllium plagiosum | reverse complement strand
ACGTTTCGGGCATAAGCCCTTCTTCAGGAATGAGGAAAGTTTGTCCAGCAGGCTAATCCTCCCTACCTTTTATCTTAGCCTGCTGGACAAACTTTCCTCATTCCTGAAGAAGGGCTTATGCCCGAAACGTCGATTCTCCTGTTTCCTGGATGCTGCCTGACCTGCTGCGCTTTTCCAGCAACACATTTTCAGCTCTGATCTCCAGCATCTGCAGTCCTCACTTTCTCCCCTAGGTCATTAATGAAACAAGTTTGATAAGATGTCTCTTGGTGAGAGATGTTGCTAAGCCTCAACGTCAATAAAGCATGGTGCTGGAGGAGGAAAGTCAACATTTTGCACAGGACCCTTCATCAGTCGAAATGTTGACTCGCCCTTGGCTCGGATGCTGCCCGATCTGCTGTGCTTTTCCAGCATCACTCTTTATTGACTCTGACTCCCCAGCATCTGCAGTCCTCACGATCTCCAAGGCCTCAAAGTGAAAAGCCATCAAAAATTTCAATGCAATTGACATTTAGCCAATACGTCTCCATCAGTCAATTACACACAACTTGGTCATTCAATTAAGCAACCACATCTGCCACTTTGTACTTGGCCTCACACATTCACAAAACAACAATATCCAAACCACTTGACATTCACACCAAGTACAGCAAAGTACAATGCCCAACACCAAAAAAGAGGCACACGCAAAGTGCCTTAATGACTACCGCCCAGTGACTCTGACCTCCATAATCATGAAGTGCTTCAAGAGGCTGGTCATGACACAGATCAACTCCAGTCTCCCAGCCTGCCTTTAATGCCCTGCAATTTGCTTGTCGACGTAACAGGTCCACATCGGATGTAATTTCCCTAGCCCAACACTCATCCCAGAACATCTGGATAACAGGGACACCTACGTCAGACTCCTTCTCATCGACTACAGCTCCACCTTCAACACCATTATCCCCTCCAGACTGAGCTCAAAACTCCAAGACCTAGGTCTAGGCTCTGCCCTCTGCAACTGGATCCTCAGCTTCCAGACCCACAGACCGCAATCAGTGAAGGTAGACAACTGCACCCCCTCCATGATAATCCGCAACACTGAATCTCCCTAAGGATGCATTCTCAGCCCTTTACTGTACTCCCTGTACACCCACGACTGTGAAGGCAAATTCCAAATGAATGCTTTCTACAAGTTTACAAGACACCATTGTCGTAAGACAGATATCAAACAACAATGAGTCAGGATACAGAAAGGAAATAGAGGGCTTGGGGTCAATATGCAAAGATAACAACCTCTCTCTCAATGTCAGCAAAACAAAAAGAACTGATCATTCACTTCAGGAAGTAAGGAGGCTGGCATGCTCCCATCTACATTAATGGAGCTGAGCTGGAGAGGGACGAGAGCATTAAGTTCCTAGGAGTGACGATAACAGACAATCTGTCCTGGACATCCCATGTAGATGTAATGGTCAGGAAAGCTTAACAATGCCTCTTCTTCCTCAGGCGGCTTAGGAAATTCAGCATGTCCAAAAGGACCCTCACCAACTTCTGCAGATACACTATGGAAACCATACTGTCTGGGTACATAACAGCCTGGTATGGCAACTGCTCTGCCCAGGACCATAAGAAACTACAGAAGATGGTGTGCACCGCCCAGACCATCACACTAGCCAACCTCCCATTCATGGACTCTATTTACACTTTTTGTTGCTGTGAAAAGGTTGCCAATATCATCAAAGACTCCTCCCACCCCAGTAATGCTCTCTTACAACCTCTTCCATCAGGCAGAGATACAGGAGCTTCAATGCACCAAATGGTTCAAGAACAGCTTCTTCCCTGCTGTTACTGGACTGATGAATGGACTCTCAAACTTCAAATAATGTTGATCTTGCTTTGCACACTCCCTGTGCAGTTGTAACTTGTATGTCTCATTCTGTCTCAGCAGCCTATGATCTGTATGTCCTTGTTTGCTATAATTTGCCTGTCTTGCTCACAAAACAAAGCTTTTTTACTGTTGTCAGGTATATGTGACTACAATAAATCAGGTCAAATCAAAACATGTCAAATAAGAATGTTTTGAATGAACAGTAATATATTCCATTGTCACATGACTCCTGGTGTCACTTCCAAATTTAAAAATGGCAAAACCTTGCTATAAATTAGCACCAATCCATTCCCCTGTAATAATGTTCTATTTTGCATCTGCAGAAGGAGGCTCTGATAATGGAAAAAATGCACTTTGTACCTGACTGATAAATACTTTCTCATTTTTAACTGAAACTAACCACACTTTATAATGTCCAACACAATAATGAGAGAACAAAACATTGCAGAAGTTGAAAATAGGGCACAATTCTACTTGTTCTAAGGGTTTCTCTTCAGATTTTCTCAAGAGCTAATTCTTCATATTGTTTTATTTTCAAGAACTGTGTTTTAATTCACAATGATTCCTTTTCATTCTCACGAACTCTTTTATTGGGGGCTGATGCAGTCACTGGTATCATTGCACTAGATTTGCCCAGGCCTTGAACTATGCAGGCAATGGTAAAACTCTTTATGTAAATGCAGCAAGAATAGAAGAGTTAGACTCGGTATTGAGAAAAGTTTATTGTCTCTAAGGTTCTAACATCGAGATGAGAAATTTACTAATCAATGATGAGAGGCCTATTTGCGTGCATGAACATTTCATTATTATTCAGGCTTGTCTTATCCAGGCAGCTTGATATTTTCCCAAGCAGTGAAGTGAAATAAGGTGGTGACAGTTCCTGAAAAGGAAGTCTGAGTGGTATCTGTTGGCTCCAACCTGTTGCTTCGGGCCTCCACCTTGGCCATGTTCCCCAGCAACCCAGGTCACGCTCAATTGAAAGCAACTGATTGCATCATTTGGTCAAGGAGTTTGGTACCAGTTACTCACCAGCCTCACCACTTCATCGTGACACATCTCTGACTCACTTATGACATTAGTGCACCACTTCAATACTGCACTTAGGAGTTCACCAACACCTTTCTTGGAAACCCTGCTGTCATGTCACTTTGCATGCAAGAACAGGAACTTACAAATCAGGCTCTTAGCCTGCTCACTCTGCATCTGCATAGATGTTGATAACATCTTTCTCTTGCCTGTTAACACAAATAGTCTCTTCCTTCCTCCCCTCAACACTCCCAATCTCTGTAACCTCTTCCAGTCCCACAACAATCCATGTTGTCATTGAGCATTTAATTCTGATCTCATTAGCATATCTGATTTTGATCACTCCGTTGTTGGTGGTCTTGCTTTCAGTTGAACAGACTCTAACCGTGGAATATCCTCTCCAAACCTCTCGCCACCCTTTCTTCCTTGAAGACATCCCTTCAAACCAACCTGTCTGATAAAGATTTTGGCCAACTGTTCCCTTTGTGATTCAATGTCTAATTTTGTTTTCTCATATTCCTACATCAAACTTGAATATTTATGATGTCAAATGCATGAGATATAAATCCTCAGTGTTGTTCAACTTAAGGGAGCTTAAAATTCTGTTTTGGTGATATGATCCTTATTTGACATTATAAACTTCAGGTTATTACTAGTTGACTCTTCTGCAGATAAAAAGTGAAATATAATTCATTTATATAAGGGGGTTTTCTTTATATGGTATAAATCTTGCACTATTTTAATAAGAAAAAGGATTAATTTAGCAATAATTATAGTTTTTGTCAAATGGCTATGATACCACATTTTCCATTATTAATCTAATCTTTCAGGTAGGGAACTGTAATGCAGAGCTATAATTGCGAGTTAGTTTATGTGTTAAGTGATGATGGGATGAGGAGGCAGGTGGACAGAAGGAGAAAGAAGGGGAAGGAGAGAGAGAGAGAGAGACTGCTACTCACATTTGACTTGGCACGGATTTTTTTGTTTATTACTTCCTGGGCATTATGCACCATTTGTGGTGCAACACAACAAGGTAGCGGACGAATAGGTTGTGGCTGTTTTCCCTGTAGTGTCGGAGGCTGAGGGGTGACTTATAGAGGTTTATAAAGTCATGAGGGGCATGGATAGTGTAAATAGACAAGGCCTTTTCCCTTGGGTGGTGTGGTCCAGAACTAGAGGACATAGGTTTAGGTTGAGAGGGGAAAGATATAAAAAGGACCTAAGGGGAAATTTTTTCACGCAGAGGGCGGTGCATGTATGGAATGAGCTGCCAGAGCAAATGATGGAGGCTGGTATATAATTACAGCATTTAAAGGTATCATGTGTATATGAATAGGATGGGTTTAGAGAGATATGGGCAAGTCCTGGCAAATGAGACTTGATTAATTTAGGATATCTGGTCGGCATGGATGAGTTGTATTGAAGGGTCTGTTTCTGTGTTATACATCTCTATGACTCTATGACTCTAAGGTAATCCTGGCCTAGAGAATCTCATGTCCTTCTCTAACGAGAAAAGTTTTCCTTTATTAACTACAAGGGAAAGAAAAGTCTGATGAGTCCGGTTTTGGGTATCTATTCATTCTCAACAGACTTTCCATCTGGTTTTCTAGTTAAGTGGTAATGGCAAAAACCATAGTCTTTGACTTTCTTTGTTTATTTTAAATAATGTGATGTAGAGAATTATAAGCCAATATGATCTATGCCTTCTTCATTTTTTTTTTGGAAAAATCAATACTTTTCAGACAATTACAGTGAATGTGAGTCACATTAGATTTGTGATTTGTTTGTAGAGGAACAATAACATCCTGAATTCAATGAGCATGGAACATCTTATCCCAATCATAGGTTCCACTGTACAAGGATAAATTGCAGAAGACTTGTCAGAGGAGCAGTGCACATAGAGGTTAAAGCTTAACAGAACAACACTGACAAAAAAAAAATCACTTAGATAATGAAACTAGCCTTTGATTCACATCAACTCTGCCTGTGGATTAAAATGCAGTGTGAGCTATAAATTCTTATACCACATGCTCCTTCCATGGAATTGTGGACTACAATAATGTTACACAGTGAAGCATGACTATCTATATTCAAGAAGTGATTGATGCACTGATCCAGCTGGATGCCCACTTTCATACATTTCCATAGATGTATGGAGAAAGTATTACCCATAATGAAATTAGTGCCCAACTGCAGAATTTCCTGCACTATAGGAGGTGATAATCTGTGTCAATACAAACATGAAAAAAAGGCATGAATTCCCACATTCCTATTCTCTCAAAATCCTGATAAAATGTATAATTTGGCCCTACTCACAATATGGGCAACCTTGAAAAAGCTGTCACTTTTCATTAATAAAAAAAACACACTCCTAGGTTTGGTAATGACAGCAGTTGCCTTTATTTAAAGGGCTATTAAGAGTTTATTGTAAACAACAATCTCACTGTGACTTTATCTGACATTTGCAGATTTATAAAACTAAACTCAAAGAATGGAAACAAAACTCCTGTGTTTTCAGAATTGCTAATCCAGTCACTTAACCAGTACTTTGCAGTTCATAGTTTTTTTTTCATATCCAGTTAAGATGTTAACTTGAAGCCTTTTCAGTCTGGTCAGTGAGCAAGAAGATACCATGATACTACTAATAAGTACAGCAGTTATCCTAACATCCTGGCCTACATTCAGCTCTCAGCTAACATCAGCAAAGTGTATTAACTAGTTACCTATTTCATTGTTTATGTACGAACTCACTGCCTATATACCTACACTGACCACATACCTAAAGTATTCAGCCCTTCCTGATGAAGGGCTTTTGCCCGAAACGTCGATTTTCCTGCTCCTCGCATGCTGTCTGACCTGCTGTGCTTTTCCAACACCATGCTAATCTTGACTCTAATCTCCAGCATCTGCAGTACCCAGTTCTGCCTAAAGTATTCAGTTGTCCAGCTTTCTGTGTTTTGATTTGCATAATTAGATGACTATTTCTATGTTTGGCTTCTGCAGGAAAGAATGAGATATGAAACTACAAATAATAATGCTTACTAGTCACAAATGTAAGCTTAGAAAACATAAATGGATACATTCCTGCAGAATTTGGGATCTTATGCAGACACCTATGAAATTGGTCCACAGAAAATATAATAGGTGAGATATTGTATTCTGTATAATTCAGTACAGTCCAGTGCAAAGCTGATGGATGCCCAATTCCACAATATTGTTCTGGATTAAATAGTTGATAGCAGGACCACAGTAAGAGATTAGTGGATATCTTCTAATCAACCTGATCAGAGATGTTATTTCACACCACAGGAGCAGTTGGAACTTCAGCCCAGGCATCCAAGCTGGGAACACTATCGCTTCATTTAAAATTCCTTGGTAAAAAAGCATTTGCAGATACTTTCTAATTCAATTTTGGTTTGATTTGATTTACTATTGTCACATGTACTGAGATACAGTGAAAAGTATTGTTTTGCATGCTAACTGGACAAATTATACCTTACATAAGCATATCAGGGTAATGCAGAATGCAGTGTTACAGCTGCAGATAAGATTAGATTCCCTACAGTGTGGAAACAGGCTCTTCAGCCCAACATGTCCACACTGACCCTCCGAAGAGTAACCCACCCAGACCCATTCCCCTACTCATGCACCTATAACTATGGGCAATTTAGCATGGCTAATTCACCTGACCTGCACATCTTTGGACTGGGAGGAAACCACAGCACCCGGAGGAAACCCGCGCAGACACGGGGAGAATGTACAAACTCACCCGAGGCTGGAATTGAACCTGGGTTCCTGGTGCTGTGAGGCAGCAGTGCTAGCCACTGAGCCACCACGCCACTCAAAGGTGCAGAGAAAGAACAACACTAATTCATGAGAGGTTCATTCCTAAGTCTGATAACGGGGAGAAGGAGCTGTTCTTAAATCTGTTGGCATGTGTTTTCAAGCTTTTATATCTTCTGTCCAATGGAAGAGGGTGGAAGAGAGTACACTTGAGATGGGAGGGGTCTTTGATGATGTTGGCTGCTTACCCGAGGCAGCAGCAAGTGTAGGCGAAGTCAATGGAAGGAAGGCTGGTTTGTGTGAAGGACTGGGCTGCATTCACAACTCTTTGTAAGTTTTTGGGGTGTTGGGCAGACCTGTTCCATACCAAGTTGTGATGCACTTGGATAGAATATAAAAATTAGCAAGAATCATTGAAGACATGCTGAATTAGCCCTCTGAAGAAGAAGTGGCATTGATGTGTTTTCTTGAATGTAGTATTCACTTGGATGAGCCAGGATGGATTGTTGGTTATATTTAATCCTAGGAACTTGAAGCTCTTGACAACCTCTAACTGAGCACCATTGATACAGCTGGGGGGGGGGGTACCCTCCACTCCCTCCACTCCAATGAAGCTGTTCCAAGATGTTTTTACACACCTCTGGAGCATTTTGGACTTGAACCCAGGTTTCCTGATCCAGAGGTAGGGACACTACCACTGCACCACGAAGATTTCCCAGTAAGACAATTGTGCCAGTCTGATTGAGGCATTTTTCAGCTGAGGCAATTTATTCACCATTATCCCTTCAATCTATAAACTTCAGAAACAATGACTTTTGATTGTTTAGATTAAATATGCAATGAAAATTCTCGCAATATCATTTGAAAACTTGAGAACATACTGCTATCTTAAAATCCTAATTAACCTTTCCTAGTTGTGTGGTTAGTGGTTGTCAGCAAATGAACCTCTTCAAATATTGCTGTGTAAATGTCAGGATGTGCCAGAGGAGACGATGGGTGCTACAACAATCTGAGGCCCTCTGTGTAACTCTACAGCCTCTCCAGCTGCTCCGGTTGCAGCCCATGCATTATCTTATAGTGGGAAAGGTTCTTGTGTGGTAAAGATACCTCCTATCTGAACCTGTGATCAGGATCTCTCAGCCCTATGAACTGATTTGTTGTTTTAATGGCAAGCTTACAGAACCATTTAATCTATTCAATTGTCATTCACCAAATCACACAGTTAATTACAAGACAGTCCCTTTGTCAGGACCATTTAGGGAGCCAGGAATCCAACTGACAGATTTTGAAATTTAGACTGACTTGTTGCTGTCCCAAAGTCTCTGGAATGAAGGGGGAGATGTTGTCGTGAGGTTCTGGATTTGGCCAGGAGTGTGTGCATCCTCACAGGAAGAGCAAAGAATGTGATAAGCCTTGTCTGCAATGATTGCAAAAGGTGTGGGGCTAATGTCGCAGTACCTCTAGGTCTGCAACATGACAGGAATTCAGGACAGCCAATGAACTCTGCATCTCAATGTGCATCCTCAGTAGCATCTTTCTATATACTTCACCATGAAATTCCTTATCCGAGTCCCCTGTAGCCAAATTCACCTGCAAGCTGACCCTCTGATTAGCTGACACAGGAACTCTCCTTTCATTCAGACTCAGTGGTATGGTGCAGATCGCAGCTCTTTACATGTTCCTAAGGTTCATGCAATGTTGGCATCTGAGCCTAGGTCTTTTTTCAAAAATATACAATAAATGGCAGAACCCTCAGGAGCATCGAAACAAAGAGGGATCTGGGCATGCAGGTCCATAGATCCCCGAAAGTGGCAACACAGGTAGACAAGGTGGTCAAGAAGGTATACAACACGCTTGCCTTCAAAGGTAAAAGTTGCCAAGTTATGTTTCAGCTGTATAAAACTTTAATTAGGCCACATTTGGAATATTGTGTGCAGTTCTGGTTGCCACATGATTTGAAGGACATGAATGCTTTTGGAGAGGGTGCAGAGAAGGCTTACCAGGATGTTGTCTGGTCTGGAGGGTTTAGCTATCTGGAGAAGTTGGATAAATTTGGGTTGTTTTCACTGGAAAGATGAAGGCTGAGTGGCAAACTAATAGAGGTCTACAAAATTGTGAGAGGCATAGTTAGGATAGATAGTCAGATAATTTATTTCCTGGAACATAGATTTTCCTGCTGCCTGACCTGCTGTGCTTTTCCAGCACCACACTCTCAACTCTAATCTCCAGCATCTGCAGTCCTCACTTTCACCCAACCACAAGAGAACACAGGTTCAAGGTGAGAGGGGGAAAGTTTAGAGGAGAAGTGCAGGGAATTTTTCACAGGGTGGGTGGCGGGTGCCTGGAATGCACTGCCATTGGAGGTGGTGGAAGTGGGCACGTTAGCAATGTTTAAGGTGTATCTTGTTAGACTCATGAATGGGAGGCAAACAGAGGAATACAAACTATGTATGGGCAATAAGTAACAGGTCTAAATAAAGATTAGGAATCAGTGCAGGCTTGGTGAGCTGTACTGTTCTTTAAATTATAGGGTCTCTTCGTCATGTTTTATCCTGTTTTTATTTCTCTCTTTCTTTCTCTTACTGCTGAATGTGTTGTAAATGGGTAAATGGCATTTCTTGAGTTTCTGAAAGAATGGAATTCAAAACAAGAGGGTTGGGATATTTCCAGAGGAAAGTCATGCTCATCATGCCAGGACAATGAGAGTAAGGGTGCTTCAGAGATAATCAGCGCTCGAGAGAATTAAGAAGTGAAGGGGTTGATGATGGTGGCATCTTGGTTGAGTTAATTGAAAAGGCAGAAGATGATTCATTGAATTTGAGTCTGGTAGTGAGGAAGGTGAAGTCAACAGGAAATTTATTGTGCTTGTGTGAAGGCAGGAAAGGCTGAGAAGAGATGTCAGCAAAATTAAATGGACATGGTCAAGGACTCAATCACCCATAGTGCAGTGGAAACTTTGCTTGGGATAATACGAAGGCATACCAGAAGTGCAAGGAGTGAAGCTAGCTATATTACAAAAGATCAGATCGACACAAGGGAACTGGCAACATATTATAGAGTTCTTACAGCAATGGAGGTGGAATTATGTACAGTCAAGGTAGCTGTGGAAGTCAGTTAGCTTAGAATTAATATTGGTCAACAGCCCATCTTCAGAAATGAAGACACTGATGTCAGGATAGAGAAGAGCTCCAGATAGAACCATGTAATGGAAAGAAAATACAGGAAGTGGAATTCAGTTAAACAAAATAAAGGTACTTTTCACATTCTTAGTCTTATACCCTTAATGCTTCTATTTATTACATATCTTGAATTATCTATATTATTCCATAAGTGATTCATTCAGAATTAAAATATGTTGTGTGTGGATATCTTCTCTCTATCTTTTTGATTACATTAATATGCACATTCATCTTCTTTACTACAGTTCAAAAGGAGGACCCCACTGGAAATATTAAGTTCTCTTCTTTTCCCATAGATGTTTATTGACCGACTGTGCGTTTACAGTAATTCCTGATTTTGTTTTCAAGAAACTAAGCTTGTTGTTTGAGGACTAAACTAATGGTCTAAAAACTAACGAGTGAGTTTTGACCTGACAGAATTGTTCTTAACCATGAGACATCATGTTGTTTTAAATTATGAAAGAAATATTGTGAATTACCTATTCAATGAAAATTATTCTTCAATGCAAACCTTGCCAATTCAGCAGTTAAACACTGTGTGAAACAAGTTTTTATACTGTTACATAGATGGGGAGTGGTTATATATGTACTGCATGTCTACAAACGTATTCATCAAGAATATAGTCACTAGTACAAAGAGAATTTTGCTTCACTTCTGGCCACAGGCTAAACTCAAATTTCAGTTTTCAAATCTTTTTCCAGCTGAGGAAATAAATTGTCAAAGTTCATATATCTCTAGGCTGACCCTAGTCAATTGGTTTATTAGGAGGCTCACAAATCCCATAAATGCTATTTTCCATTAGTTTGGAATAGTAACCCAGAAAGGATGACTAACCCTGATAGTAGAATTTTAAATTAAAGCCCTTCCCTTTTTTTAACCGAGCAGTTAAGATATCTATCCCCAAATCACAGTGATGCAGCATCTTCACAAGTTCTCTTAATCAAAGAGCAGTGCTCAGACTAATCAAAGATCCTAAATAACTAGAGCTTCTGACATAGGGCATTGGGGATTAAAAATCCAGTATCCAGTACTTGCTTCTTCGATCGCAGTATCTGCACTTAATGAGAATTCCCTAAAGCTGGAGATCACAGCCAGTCTTTTTCTACTGTTGTGCAGAGTGGAAAGCAGTTTTAATTCCTTTGGAGATCCAATCTAGATAGATGAAAATAGATATTGTCCTCTGTGTGCTCGATGATTAAAAGAATGGAAGGGGATTAAAAGAAAAGGTACTGAAAGCTCAGAGTGTCTCATTTACATCATATTACAGTTGACTGACAAGTGTTAATAACACACAGTACCTTAAGGCAATGTTATGTGTGAATTAAACCCTGCATTTATTCATTCAGATCTTAATAGACTTTAGGTTGAATTTAGGTTATTAAACACTGTCTTTGTGAAACATTGTGTTTATCAAATACAAAATGGTTCAGATGCTTTGTTTTAATAAATCTATGTTTCATCAAACTTGATTGTTTTATATTTATTTTCTTATTCTCTTTGTTTTCTATGCTTTACCATTTGGCAGCTATTCTTTCAATCTCCAGATGGAAGTTGAATGTATTAACTTTTGGAAAGCTATTTTTAAGTATCAAGTATCCATGTAGCTTTTGTGTTATACAGCTGTATTTTAGCACCCAGAAACAGGGTGATTGGGCTGGTGGATAAAGGAACAGGCAGGCAGTCAACACTGTCCCAGTTGACTGGTTCGCAATTTAACTATTGGCTGGCAGCCTCTGATTTAACTTGCTATATATTCTTGACGTTGCCTGCTAGATTTTTTCAATGACATGGGAAATCTGGAGGGTAAGGAGAATGAGGAGAGTTTCAGAGAAAACTACTTTTACAGCACTGCTTGTGAGTCAGTAGAAACATATTGCTTCTCTTGGTACACTAAGCTCCTCATGCACCAACCCCACATCAGAATCATAGAATCATAGGGGTTGGAGAATGTTCAAACTCCACACAGACAGGTGCCTCAGGGTGGAATCGAGCCCAGGTCCATGGCACTGTGAAACAGCAGTGCTAACCACTGAACCACCATGCTGCCCTGAGAGAGATCCTTTGGAGATTATCTCCTCCAACCACCCGAGTCATAAGTTGGGCTTACCTGCAGCCTGATCCTCCTCACATAAGGGCAAAACAAGCTTGTCTGGGAGGAAAATCTTTAATGGATAATTGGTATATAATCTGAACTCCACAACACATGAACTTATGAACCTATAGCCTTGTTTCCCTTACTTAAATTCCCCCCCCCCCCCCTCCCCTGCTAATAACCAGGCAAAATATCTTTGCTTTTAAAGGGAGTGTTGAGTCAACTTTCCAACTCAAGAATATCCACGAGGTCTGCGAGAGAGCATAGAGTCGTCTCCTCTCCTCCCTAAAACTTCTCACCTCATCTAATTCACTAAAAGAAGTCCGTCAGAGGCAAATATTTGGATCCAAATGACAAAGTTCCCAAAAGAAAACAGGAGGTTATCAGGGAAGGGAGGTGCATTGGTTGCACATGCAACCGTTTTCCACCTTGCAACTCAGTCTTGCAAAAAGTTGACAATCTTACCAGGGAAGGCTAGCAACCTGAATAACATTAGAGAAAGCATAGCAGCAATTTACAATCAACTTCCCTCTCCCTCTGTTTTAACGTGATTGATTTGCTTAGCATTAACACCCAAGAGATAGCATGGTGCTCTTTGCAATGCAAAATCCAATTGCAAGTGTTCCTTCCCTTGCAGATGTGAAACAATTTCACTAAAACTCTCAAAAGTCATATAATTGGGTAGTACATATATTTGTTACTGATTTCGGACATTTGACTTTGATGGTTTCTTTTGGTACCAATAGGCAATCTAAGTTATCAACTCTTTTTAAAGACAAATTAGGAACATTTAAGGTGTAAACCTTTAATTTGCTGGGACTCACCTTTGAAGAATGAAAGTTGTCACTTGGCTTTATAACAGGTATTGGAAATTGACAGGAGGAGGGACAATTCTGGATCAGTGGTGCTGGAAGAGCACAGCAGTTCAGGCAGCATCCGAGGAGCTTCGAAATGACGTTTCAGGCAATTTTCGGGGATGGACATGGTTAATGATAGGGCCTTGGGGTGGGTTGTTGAACAGACCGACCTTCGGGTGCAGGTACATTGTTCCTTGAAAGTGGTGTCACAGGTAGATAGGGTGAGGAAGAAGGCTTTTTGCACCCTTGTATTCATTAGTCAGAGCATTAAATATGTGATTTGGGATGTCATGTTGCTGTACTGAACATTGGTGAGTTCTCTTTTAGAATACCATGTACAGTACTGGTCACTCTTGTAATAGGAAGGATGTTATTAAACTAGAAAGGGTGCAGAAAAGATTTGCAAGGATGTTACCAAGACTGGAGGGTTTGAGTCATAAGGAGAGGCTGGATAGGCTGTGACTTTTTTCCTTGGGGCATTGGAGGCTGATGGGTGACCTTATAGAGGTTTGTGAGATCATGACGGACATGGACAAGGTGAATAGCCATGATCTTTTCCCCAGGCTAGGGGAGTCCAAAACTAGAGGGCTTAGATTTAAGGTTATAAGGGAAATTTTTCAAAGGGACCTGAGGGAAACCTTTTCACACAGAGTGTGGAGGATATATGGAATGAGCTGCCAGAGGGAGTAGTAAAGGCAGCTACAATTGCAACATTTCCAAGGCATTTGGACAGATACATGGATAGGAAAGATTCAGAGAGATATGGGCCAAACACAGGCAAGTGGAACTGGATCAGTTTAGAAAACCTGGTCAGCATGGACAGGTTGGACCAAAGGATCTGTTTCCATGGTGTATGTCTCTATGACTCTATATCTAAGATTAGAGACTAGTCTGAGTAATGGTCACCAATGTTGATTGTTGGAATAATCCATCTGGCTCACTAATGCTAAGTAAGAAAGGAAATCTCTTATCTTTATCCAGTTTGACCTACATATAACTCTAGACCTAAAGCAAATAACTTGACTACTTGTGAAATAGCCAAGCAAATCAAGCAAGTCTGTTCAAGGAAATTAGGAATGGATAAAAAAAAAGGGCTTGCCAGTGATCCCTGCATCTCATGAAACAATAAAGACAAATGTAAATAGATAAAAATCAGGAGGAGGAGTAGACTATTCAGCCCTTTGACGTTGCTCTGAATTCAATAAGATCATGGTTGATCTAACTGTAACCTTAAATCCAAATTCTGAACTACCCTAATAATCTTTTGCTTATTACAAATCTATCTAGCTCTGCCTTAAAAATATTCAAGGATTCTATCATATTTTCAGGAAAATATTTTTTTAAAAAAACATATAACCCACTGAGAAAGAAAATAAATCATCAATCTTTGGTTTCAATGGACAAACTGATTTTGAAACAGTAACCCCTAGTTCTAGATTGTCCCATAATAGGAAACTTTCTGTCTACTGGATCAGTGGTGCTGGAAGAGCACAGCAATTCAGGCAGCATCCGAGGACAGGCAAAATCGACGTTTCGGGCAAAAGCCCTTCATCAGGAATAAAGGCAGAGAGCCTGAAGCGTGGAGAGATAAGCTAGAGGAGGGTGGGGGTGGGGAGAGAGTGGCATAGAGTACAATAGGTCAGTGGGGAAGGAGATGAAGGTGATAGGTCAGGGAGGAGAGGGTGGAGTGGATAGGTGGAAAAGGAGCTGGGCAGGTCGGACAAGTCCGGACAGGTCAGGGGATTACCTCGTTGATTTTAACTTTCTGTCTACATCTACCCTGTCAAGAGCCCTCAGGATTCAGAAAAATAGCAGAGAGTGCACTTGGAAGATACCCTGGCACAGTACTGCTAACTGGGAAGTTTCCCAGTTGAGGACAGGAAGCAGGCCGGAGTGTGGCTTGATTCATGGAGAGAATGGAGCTCCACAGGGAGACATCACTGATTTGTATAACCAAGGCCCCTAACATAGGCCGTTAAGAAGGCCTGCTGGCAATTTGTCAATGGCAGTGTGGTTTCTCATTAAGCAAGGGAAGCAGCTTCCCTTTAGCAACCTAAAGGATCATTGAAGCCAGAGGCCACGTTGGCCAAAGAGACACCATTATGGCATAAATGCAACTTGCCATTTCTCAGCCCGAACACAATTGTGGCCCAGGTTTTATCTTATTAGATGCAGGCACAGTCTGTGTCATTCTCTAATAAACCTCAAATGAAACTGAAAGCCAGCATCAGTGAATGTCTCCACAATGGAAAAAGTGTCCTTCATACAGCAGTTGAAGGTGGTTGGGCCTAGGATACAGCCCTGCAGACTCCTGGGGCTGAACTGATTGATTTTCAACATTCAAAACCACCTTCTTTTGTGTTAAGAATTACAACAACAGAATTAAGAATTTCCATTCATGCTATTTTTAAAAAATAGATATTTTTAATCAACCCTTTCAGAGACGTTGTTATGCATCTCTAGAGCAGATGGGACTTGAAACTAGGTCTCCTCTGTAGTCCTTGCTGTCTCCAAGTCTCTTGACCCAGAGGCAGAAACACTACAGCTGCTCTACAACTCTGAAGATTCAATTTTTTGTTCATGTTTGGGCCAAGGCTGTAAGGAGGCCTGGTGCTGGTTGGTGCTAGGAGAGAACAAATTGAATATGGATGAGTAGTTTACTCAGGAAGCCAGCTCCTTGAAGTGTCTGAAGAGGCTGCTCATTTCTCAAATGACCATCCCATCAGTCTACTCTCTAACTCAGATAAAGTGATGGAAGTTGTCATCAACAGCATTGTTAAGCACTTGCTTAATAATAACCTGCTCTCTGATGCTCAGTTTAGGTTCTACTAGGGCCACTAGTCAGCCATCTATCTGGTTCACTAATGCTAAATAAGAAAGGAAATCTGTTATCTTTATCCAGTTTGACCTACATATATATCTAGACCTTAAGCAATTAACTTAACTGCTTGTGAAATAGCTGAGCAAGTCTGTTCAAGGAATATAGGAATGGATAGAAAATGTTGGGCTTGCCAGTGATCCCTGCGTCTTGTGAAACAATAAAGATAAATGTAAAAACATAAAAATCAGGAGTAAGAGTAGGCTATTCAGCCCTTTGACGTTGGTCTGAATTCAATGAGATCATGGTTGATCTAATTGTAACCTTAAATCCAAATTCTGACCTCATTATAGCCTTGGTTTAAACATGGACAAAAGAGCTGAATTCCAGAGAGGAGGTGAAAGTCACCACCCTTGACATCAAAGCTGCAGTTGACTGACTTTGGGATCAACTAGCCCTAGCAAAACTGGAATCAGTGGAAATCAGGTGGAAAATTCTCCACTGGTGGAAGTCATACCTGGAACACAGGAAGATGATTGTAGCTATTGGAGGTCAGTCATCTCAGCTTGAGTACATCTCTACAGGAGTTTGTCAGGGCTCTGTCCTAGTCAAGGTTAGAGTGGTGCTGGAAAAGCACACCAGGTCAGGCAGCACTGGGCAGCTTTTGCCCAAAGCATCGATTTTCCTGCTCCTTGGATGCTGCCTGACCTGCTGTGCTTTTTCCAGCACCACTCTAATCTTGACTGTGATCTCCAGCATCTGCAGTCCTCACGTTCGCCTAGGGCTCTGTCCTAGCCCCAGCCATCTCCAGCCTCTTCATTAATGATTTTCCCTCCATCTTAGAGTCATCATCCATAATTCTTCACATATATTGGTGCTGTCCAAACATAGTAAGACCTGGACAATTGACAAGTAACATATCATGTAAATGCTCGGTAATGTTCATCTCCAAAAAGTTAGAATATAACTATTGTCCCTCAACCTTCAGCAATGGCAACAGTGTTACTATCACTGAATTCCCCTCCACCAATATCCTTAGGGGTTACCATTGATGAAAAAATGAATTGGATGAGCCAGGTAAGTACTTTGGCAAAAGAATACATCAGAAGCTAGGAAACTTGCAACGAGTAACTCACCTTCTGACTTCCCAAAATCTGTCCACCATCTACATGGCATAACTCTTAAGTATGTAGAAGTCCTTCCCACTTTCCCAGATGAGTGCAGCTGTCACAACATTGAAGACGTTCGGCACCATCCAGGATAATTGTTGGCACAACATCTATAAACATTTACTCCCTCTACCATTGTTGCTCAGTAATCATGATTTGGAGATGCCAGTGTTGAACTGGGGTGTACAAAGTTAAAAATCACACAACACCAGATTATAGTCCAATAGGTTTAACTGGAAGCACACTTCCAGCTTGGAAGCACCTGGTGTTGTGTGATTTTTAACTTTGCACAGTAATAGCAGTGTCACTATCTACAAGATGAAGCACATAAATTCACCAGGGCTTCTTAGGCAGTGTCTTCCAAACCCAGAGCAGCAGATACATGGAAACATCAGCACATGTAAATTCCCATTCAAGCCAATCCCCAGTCAGACTTAGAAATATATTGTCAAGCCTTCAGTGTTGTTGGTTCAAAATCCTAGGACATCCTCTCTTGAAGAGAATGCCATGAACAGCACAAGCTGTGCATAAAAGTGAGATGTTAACTGAATGAAGTAAGAATGCAGGATGACATACATACTAAACAGTAGAAGCGACATAGAGTCACAGAGTCATGGGGATGTACAGCACAAAATCAGACCCATCGGTCCAATTTATCCATGCCGACAAAGTATCTTAAATTAATCTAGTCCCATTTTCCACCACTTGGCCCATATCCCTTTAAACCCTTCCTATTCATATACCCATCCAGATGACTTTTAAAGCTGTAAGTGTACCAACTTCCACCACTTCCTCTGGCAGTTCATTCCATACAAGCACTACCCTCTGCATGAAAAGTCCCTTTTAAATCTTTTCCCTCTCGCCTTAAACCTATCCCCTCTAATTTTGGACTCCCACACCTCAGGGAAAAGATCTTATCTGTTTATCCTATCCATGCCCCCCATGATTTTATAAACCTCTATAAGGTCACCCCTCAGCCTCCGATGCTCCAGGGAAAACAGCCCCAGTCAATTCAGCCTCTCCCTATAGCTCAAACCCTCCAACCGTGGCAACATTCTTGTAAATCTTTTCTGAACCCTTTCAAGTTTCACAACATCCTTTCTATAGCAGGGAGACCAAAATTGCATGCAGTATTCCAAATGTGGCCTAACCAACGTCCTGTACAGCTTCAACATGACCTCCCAAATCCTGTACTCAATGCACTGACCAATAAAGGAAAGCATAACAGACCTTCTTCACTATCCTGTCTATCTGTGATTCCACTTTCAAGGAGCTATGAATCTACATTCCAAGGTCTCTTTCAGCAACACTCCCCAGGACTTTACCATTAAATGAATAAGTGCTGCCATCATCTGCCTTTTCAAAATGCAGCACTTCATATTTATCTAAATTAAATTCCATCTGCATGTGACAGATAAAGCTAAGTGATTGCTCAAGAAATGGACCAAGATCAAAACTCTATGGTCCTGTTAAAACTATCTGGGAATGATGATAGATAGTTAAATGTTTAATGGGATGTGGTGGTTCCATGACTGTCCCCACCTTCAATCTGATCATGGAGTCCAGTATTTTGTTTATTCATTCGTGGAATGTGGGTGTCGCTGGCTGATCATCATTTATTGCCCAGCCTTAAAGAAAGCGGTAGTGAGCTATCTTCCTGAACTGCCGCAGTCCATGTGCTGTGGGTTGACCCACAATGCTCTTAGGGATGAATTCCAGGAGTTTGACCTAGCGACTCTGAAGGAATAGTGATATATTTCAAAATCAGGACCGTGAACGGCTTGAGGAAAACTTGGAGTGGTGGTGTTCCTGTGTATCTGCTGCCCTTCTCCTTCTCGGTGAAAGTGGTTGTGGGTTTGGATAGGGCTGTCTAAGGATCTTTAGTGAATTTCTGTGTCTTATAGATAGTACACACTGCTGCTAATGAGCTTCGGTGGTGGAGGGAGTGGATGTCTGTGGATGTGGTGCCATCTACGTGGAGCTGAGGGTGCCCATAATGGTCTTTGGAAAGGAGTTCCAAGATTTTGATGCAAAGAAGCAGTGGCATAGTTCCAAACCATGGTGGTTAGTGGCTGGGAGGAGAGATGACACATGTGGGTGCTTCCCTTGTCCTCGTAAATGGTAGAAATTATGGGTTTGGAAGGTGCTGTCACAGAAGGCTGGTAATTGCTGCAGTGCATCCTGTAGATGTTACCAAATTTAGGCATCGCATGTTGATGGTGAAAGGAGTGAATGTTCCATAGAATCTTTACATGATGGAAGCAGGCCATTTAGCCCATTGAGTCCACACTGACCTTTGAAGAGCATCCCACCCAAATCGATCCCCCTACCCTCTGACCCTGCCTTTCCTAGCCCACACACCCCTGGATACTATGGACAATTTTGCATGGCCAATTCATGTAACCTGCATAATCTCTGGACCGAGAGGAAGTTGGAACACCTGAAGGAAACCCATGTAGACACGGGAGAGAATGTGCAAACTCTACACAGACAGTCGCCCGAGGCTGGAACTGAACCAGAGTCCGTGGCGCTGTGAGGCAGCAGTGCTAACCACTGAGCCAATGTGCTGCCCTAGATATTCAAGCTGTCAATCCAGTGGGCTGCTTTCTCCTGGTGATGTCAAGCTTCTTGAGTGTTTTTGAAGCTGCACTCAAAAGGCATCTGTATGGGTATGTGAATAGGAAGGGTTTAGAGGGATATGGGTCAAATCCTGGCAAATGGACAAGTTGTGCTGTACATCTCTATGGCTCTATGATTAGTATGTGTGTGTTTTAGAAATAAAATTAACTTTTGTGTGGTTTAACCCATCCCTGTAATGCCTCTCTCTCACATTCACTCACACCATCACTGTGACGTTTCTCTCCACCATGGTTCAATATCTAACTCCCATGATCCTCCCAGGTGCCCACCTCCTCAAGTCCTCTCATCGTCTCTTACATCCTTGATGTCAGGTGGAATCCCAATTTTCTCCCCAGCTGCTTTCCAATTGAACAGACAGTGAGCTTGTCAAGTTGGCTGGATGTCACTTTGGAAGACGGTTGAAAAAATTTAAAGCAGGCCTATCGACTATCACTGAACTGAGCTAGATTTATAAGAAACGCTGACTTCCACATTGCCCATCCAAAAATCCTGTTCGCTTCCCAACTAAAAGTTAAAAGTGGGGCTTCAAAGTCAGTGTTGAATATTTAGAATTTCCAATTCTATAAACTTAGAATCAGTTGGACTATTGAAGAATCAGAGAAGTTAGGAGGGGGATGATAAACCATCAGTGGGCACTCATTACCCATTTGTATGCCCTTGTTTACCTCTTACCACTTAGTAACATAGCAGTAGGTCACTGACCCATTGTCTCATTCACTCAGTACTATTTAACATGCGGAACCTTAAAAAGTTGTGTAAAGAGCTTCAATATAGAAGGCAGTGATGGAAGAATTAAGGAAGTGATCTTATTTTTAATACTGTTTCATGCACCGACCTTCGAAATGCATACCTGTATTAGTAAATGCCATTGTATATGAGTATTTTTTGCGTCATGAAATATTGTTATTTGAGTAGCTCATGTTAAATCTTAAGGTAAAGATGAAATGTGAGAGTAATTTCAACAACCTTGCAGTTCCACCAGTAAATTACACTCAAAAGGAATGGACTCATAGGGCAGCTAAAAGACAAGAGTTTCAATGCTTTGAGCATGTTAGTACTTTGAGCTGTACTCCTTAAACTGCAGATTTCCATTGGGAATTTACTCCATGATTGTAAAATACCTTGTTGTGAATGGCAATTGATTCAATTTGTTTGTATTAATCTAATGAAGGCAGAGTGAAAATTAAATTGTATTGTTTCAACTTTTCCTTACCAATCTTTATTTTTATTAATAGAGATTGCAGAAATAAACATGGCAATTCAACTGTTGATTTTATCGGTTAATATTAATGCAGCCAACTAAGTAATTTGCCAATTAGTTCCTCATTTTCCTTTCAAGACACATGGGAAGGGGGAAATGCTTTGAAACATATTTTTAATCTGGATCTGACAAGTCAGTTTACTGTCATGTTATAGACTTCTAACTTTAACATTTTTATGTCTTTCTGGCAGGTTATTAAAATAAATGAGGGTGCTTTAGACTGTCATTGCACTTTTCCCTAATGGGATTTCTAGAATCTCAGAGCCAACAGCATAAATTGACTGATCGTGAAGACTGAAAGAAATCAGCTAAAGTGGACAATTAGGATGACTATTTTGCACAGCTGAATGAAATATTCCTTGTTATTTTAATAATGCAGGCACAAACTAATTTTCTGAGTCTGATTTTGTCAAGATAATGTGCCTTGTGCTCATCTCCTTGTCACTTTTAACTCAATCCCCACACATTACAGCCGGGACCTGCCTGACAAAAATGAAAATTATTCACCGGGGGATTTTTAAGTGAAAATACAATTTCTCAGTTTATCATTTTTAAATTGATTAAGTCACAAAAGATCCAAATATTCTGCAATCATTTTACTGGATGTTTTCGTGCATCGCACTTACGAAAAGTGAGAAAGCATTTTTTTTGGCGAACTGGGTTATATTAAATAAATGAAAAATTCTGAAGCTAGGTATGTCCAAAAGTCATTTAAGAACATGGAGCTAATAGGAGAAAAAGCATACTTTACCATTTTGCCCTTGTCATGTAATTGTTTGCAGCTGATAGCAAGTGACTATTAGAATATTATTCAGATGAACCTTTGGTACCTCCTTTATCTAGGAAATACTCAATTATTTGTTCTGACTTGTGTAATTCTCATATTCCAACCTTGTTAATGTCATTACAGGGCTGAAATAAAGTGATTACTTTAAATGAGTATTTATCCAGTAGCCTCTGGCTGCCAGGGGATGATTATTAATGTTGAGTCCTGCCCCTGTCAGGAAAGAGCAGGCATTGTTATACATTTGGAGACTGTAAAATACTGTCAGACAGAAAAGTGCACATTTACTGGCACATTTTTAAGCTAATGACCGCTGTTTCCACCCACAGCCATTGATGACAGCTTGAACTAACAGATAATGGCATGCCAGACTGTTGAGCTGGGCAGTTATTTGATTTCACTTGACAAGGTTCTAAAGAAGTCCTAATTTTTTTGACATTTGACCATGAAAATGTGCTTCCTGCTGCATTATTCCACATGTATAGCTTTCAGTCTTGCTGTTTTAAATCTACTACTGATGCAAGAGGCCTGGGATGAAAGGCCATAAAGATAAGGCAATGTTAAGGATGAAATTAGAAGCTGAACTTAATGCAGATTCAACATTTACATGTTGTAGCTGGCTTTCCAGAAACAGACAGAACAAAGCAAAAATGGCAAAAGCAATATTTGATAAAAATAAATATTGATGATTGGCCTTTCAATGTATGGTTGCTATATGAAATAAGCAAGCACACATTACACTGAACCTCTTCTGTACTCTTCAAATACAATGCATTGGCAATAAAATCCCCCCATTAGGCTGAATTTGAAAAGAGAATGTTAAATAAACTTCAGATTTAACT
The DNA here is from genome assembly GCF_004010195.1 of Chiloscyllium plagiosum. Taxonomy (NCBI): domain Eukaryota; kingdom Metazoa; phylum Chordata; class Chondrichthyes; order Orectolobiformes; family Hemiscylliidae; genus Chiloscyllium; species Chiloscyllium plagiosum. The sequence goes on along the minus strand of NC_057714.1, from coordinate 14,129,303 downwards.
TAGAATATTTATATTTGATGACATTTATTTAATAGAAGGAAAAAGGTCAGTGACAATGAAAGATGCTTTGGCTAACAATACAAAGGTAAATCACACTGCCTGTCTGATTATTTCCAACAGGGTGAATAGTAAAGCACGTATTTTTAGATTTCTGAAATGATCTCTCCAACAAATAGTTTGTTTCCAACGAAACAAAATTGATCACGTTATGAACGTGTCATTCCTGTTACGCTATTCCTACACTACAGTTATTAATGACAAATGTTTCAGTTGATCTGATATTCATCAAAGCATATATTAGCACTGTATATAGTACTACATGGTTTTTGAGTACTGCCAAATAAATGTGCACACTAACATTTCTTTCTACTTGCATTTGTGCGACGATCATCAATTTCTACCAAGAGTGCAGTTTGAGAAAAGTCGACTGTTGATAACAGAAAATTGAAGAGAGTACTGGGATAGCCACATAACCTGCTAGCAGTTGCCTTGACCACAGGCATGTGGTGTAAGTTAAAAACATTGCATCCACAATGTCATGAACAGTTAGGTCCCTGTCTGGATATTACAGTTCTTTGTTAGCTGAAATTGGAAGTAACAGGGCTGTAGCCACTCCTAAACTGTATTCTTTGTGTTTAAACATGACATAGAACATGAGTAAACACATTTAGCACTAGAAGTTTGGATAGACATCAGTTATCAAACAATAGGCGATAAAGTCTTTTCACCCTTTCTTTATATCTCCCATTCTCTTCACTGAAATTGTTTTAATCTCGTCTTTTTACCCCTTTTAAAAATCTTTAATATGTATCAAAATGTTAGTCATGCATTTTCCTGAATCAGTAACACAATTGCCTGCATTCGAGAGGCGTTATTGATACAACATGACAAAAGTACATCACTGAAATATTGCTGAAGCTACAGAACAACAACAGGACCTACTGTAGGCAGGAGAAACAAACCCCAACCTCCTCTCTGGTTTCATATCACACACTACAGTCCTCATCATTTAGCTCATCATTATTGATGCCATTTGTCAATGGCACACATTGGGTGGTAAGTCGTGCATTCCCTAAATTTTAACTACTGGAAATTGCTTTCAATTTAAACAAAATCTTTACTTTCTTTCCTGATCTGCGAACTGGTCAGTTTTTCTTCACTCTTTGAACCTAATTGTAACACTGCGTGTAAATAACAATATAGCCATCGTCACAAGAAGTTGTAAAATGTTCACGAATTGTAAGAATTTCAACCTCGAGACTGTCTGAGACTCGAGTATTCAAGACTGTGGTAAAAGACAGAGAATTCAGATTTCTATTCTCCTCCTTTCCAATTTTGTCAGTATTTGGAAAGGAAGAGTAGAAAATTAAACAAAGTTACCCTAAAGCATGCTTAATGTGTCATAAGCTGAAAATATGTAATTGACTTCAATGGTAATGCCAAACTGGCAAAGGCTGCTCCCCTATGTAAGTGGGAACTGGAGAAGTATTCTGTATGTTAATACTACATATATTCAATGTTTGATTGCGATGCAGATATATATTGTGGCAATACATATCCAGGGTATCATCAACACAAATTTAACATTACATTTTGAATCATCTAAGATTGTATCATATTTGCAATCTATCTCTGAAGGCACAGAACTAAACTATAACGCAGAACATATGGCTGGTTCCTTTTTCATCTGGTTTGATATTTTTTAATCTATTACTTTTATTCTGATTGTGGGCGGCACGGTGGCACAGTGGTTAGCACTGCTGCCTCACAGCACCTGAGACCCGGGTTCAGTTCCCGCATCAGGCGACTGACTGTATGGAGTTTGCACATTCTCCCCGTGTCTGCGTGGGTTTCCTCCGGGTGCTCTGGTTTCCTCCCACTGTCCAAAGATGTGCAGGTCAGGTGAATTGGCCATGCTAAATTGCCCGTAGTGTTAGGTAAGGGGTAAATGCAGGGGTATGGGTGGGTTGTGCTTCGGCGGGTCGGTGTGGACTTGTTGGGCCGAAGGGCCTGTTTCCACACTGTAATGTAATCTAATCTACTTTGCTTTTAGCTAGTTTCATTGCTTTATTTTTTTTTCTTTTTTCTGTTTTAAGTTTACTCTTCCATGGCATGTTTCCCATTACTTTGGTTCATTGTCTATAACTTATGTCCTTGATTTTCTTTGCATCTCCACTAGTGAGGTGCTTTCATCCTATGTTCAAGCTACATTTTTTTTTGTTCATGGAATATTGGGCATTATTAGGCAAGCCAGCATTTATTGACCATCCTAACTGGTTCATAGATGGTAAAGAAAAGAAAGTAAAGTTTTTGTTTAAATTGAATCACTGCAGTCTTTGGATGTCAGTACACCTACAATGTTGTTAAGAGGGCCTTTGACCCAGTGACGGTGAAGGAACAACAATATAGCTTCAAATGTATGGCTTGGAGGTAAACCTACAAGTGATGGCGGTCACATGCACCAGCTCCCTTATTATAGTACATGGTAGAGTTCACAGGTTTAGAACGCTCATCAGAGGAAGCTTGGTAAGTTACTGCAGTGCACCTAGTAGTTGGTACACACTGCTGCTACTGTATCTCTTAAGTATGAAGTTAAATACAGTAAATATCCAGAAAGACCTGGGGGGGTTCAGATGCATAGATCTTCAAAATACCACAGACAGGTGCAAAAAATAATGAAGAAAGCTAATGGACTGCTGTCCTTTATATGCAGAAGACAGGACTATAAAGACACAGAAGTTATGGAGCAGTTATTTCTCCTGCCTGCAGTTAGTCCCAGAATTTGGGCAGCTCAGTGGTTAGCACTGTTGCCTCACAGCACCAGGGACCCAGGTTTGATTCCAGTCTCGGACGACTGTGTGGAGTTTGCATGTTCTCCCTGTGTCTGCGTGGATTTCCTCCTGATGTTCAGCTTTCAAAGAAGAGCCAAGAACAGTGCAGCACAAGAACAGGCCCTTTGACCATTCAAGCCCGCGCCAACACATTTTGCCCTTCCATACTAAAACTGTTTTCACTGACAGGATCCTCTGTATTCTCTTTTTATTCATGTACTTGTCCAGGTGCTTCTTGAATGCTGCTAATGTGTCTGCTTCCACTACCTCCTCTGACAACACGTTTCAGGCACTCACCACACTTTGTGTGAAAAACTTGCCTTGCACATCTCTTTTAAACTTGCTCCCTCACACCTGGAACCTGTGTCCCCTAGTAATTGACCCCTCCACCCTGGGAAAAAGCTTCATAGTTTCCACTCTATCCATGTCATTCACAATCGTATAAACGTCTATCAGATTGCTTCTCAACCTCCTGTGTTCCAGTGAAAACAAACCCAGTCTATCCAACTTTTCTTCATAGTTAACATCCTCCATAAACAGGCAACATCCTGGTAAAACCAATGTGGATTACAGGGATGAGATGAGTGTGGGCGGGATGCTCTTTGCAAAGTTGGTGCAGACTTGATGGGCCAAATGGCCTCTTTCTGCACTGTTGAGATTCCACGATTCTATACTTCAGAGGTTATGTTACAAGGAGAAATTAGAGGCTTGTTTTCTGTAGAATTTAGAAGGTTCAGGGGACCTAATTGAAGTCTTCAAGATATTAACAAGAAAAAATGGGATGAATGAAGATAAATTACTTCTACTGATTGGAGATTCCAGAACTAGGTGGGCATAATCTACAAATTAGGACCAGACCATTCAGAGAGATGCTAAGAAGCACTTCTCCAGACAAAGGGTGGTAGATGATTGGAACTCTCTTCCACAAATGGCAATTGATGCTATCGAACAATCGTTAATTTTAAATCTGGGACAGATAAATTTTTGTTAAGCACATGTATTTAGGGACATGGGCCAAAAGCAGGTATTGGAGTGGGCCACAGATCTGCCATGATCACAGTGAATGGTAGAAGAGTCTCAAAGACTGAATGATCTGTTCCTGTTCCCATGTTAAGCCATTATCCATCCTCACTGCCTAACCTCCTTCCTAATTTCATCTAGATCATTCATTATTTATTGTTATTTCAATTCACTTCTATTTTTCATCTTTATCATCAGTTTATCAGTGTCCTTTTATAATACTTGGTCTCCCATTGCTTTTATCTTTCCTACCCCTCAGCTTTGTCTCTCAGGTAATCTATCACCTTGCTTTAATTCTATTATTTCCAATGCTTTCAATTCCTTTTTCTATTTCTACAAATTTTCAGCTTTCCTTCTCTAGCTCTGTTTGTATCATGATTGTTTCTGATTCATTCCCATTAAATGACAATGGAAAGGTGAATGCAGCCTGATTTTTCTGTGTCTAACCTAGTGGTTTCCTTCCAGAGCCAATAAGATCAATTTTGCTCCCCTCTGCCAACTCCATCTGTTGACACAGATAATGCAGCACAGACTGAGGATTCCCAGACTTTGTATTGGGACTTCCTAAAATGGAGATTGGGACACCAAACTCTGATGTAGTAGTGAAGCTTTCACTCTAAGTTATTTTGATCAAGCTGTTTGAACACATGATGACACACCTCTGGAACAGATGTGACTTGAACCCAGATTACCCAATTCTCCCACTTCAGCACAAGATGCTCCTTATAAACCTAAAGCAACTTTCAAAGTGGGAAATGAATTCAGACAGAACAAGTTATAAGATCTGTGCTTTGGCTTGAACATATGGGAAAGGGTTTGGGAAACATACTGTTTGGTTTAGCTATTCACACAATAGTTCTCAACCAGAACTATTGAGAAATGCTTTATTTTGTACCTGGCAACAAAACAGCATATCCAAAACCATCATCCCCAGAATTGCTGCAACAATAATCACAGCTTCCTGGGATTCACCATGATCAGTTTGTAAAAACATGCAGCAATATGTAATAATGAGATATACCATGAACTCCAACTTGCCACAAATTTCTGGACAATGTGCCTCACTTTATGAAACCGTAACAATTTCATCCTTGTTGTGAGTCTACCATTGAGATGTATTGTGTCATTTAAATTGCTGCTTTTAGTACAAATTAATCTTCCTGTTGTCATTTAGGGTGTTTAGGACGATATTCATAGAATTAAGAAGTGGTTAAAGACATGAGTCATGTCCCTGAAATGATTCTTAAATTTGGATGCTTATGAAATGAACAATGAAGCTATGGATCTCACCACAAGCAGATATTGCATTGTCCCTCGTGGATTTTCTTTCACTTTTTATCTACCTTGTGGTATGGCTGGCCTTTGTGCCAGCCTTACCATTCATACTGTATTACAGCAATTATAAGGATGCAAAGCAGTTTTGATACTCAGAAATGCAAATTATAGGAATTTATTTTAGAAAATAATTTTGGGATTGAACATATGACTAATTTAAGAATGATATGTTGTAAGTATAGCATGTTTGGAGGAAAAGATGGCTTAGGAGCTATTATGCACAAAATTCTCAACGGCAAAAGTTTTCCTGGTATAATTTCTGAGTCTGTTGTAGACTAATTGATAGAGATTTATTGCTCTGAATTGTTAACAATTCCATTTTCATGGTTTCACACTACTGCTAACTTAGATGAACAATCATTTTTTTTATAACCTATTCCATTACAAATAGGTGCATTAATGATTTCCATGACAAGTAGGTGCATTAATTATTTCCTTCCTCCCTCAAGATGGTTTGTTTATTCTGTATGCAGACATTGCCATTCACCCATCTAATGCTGAAGGATCAAGCCAAAAATTCCCAAACAGAATTGGGTTTTACTATCCATCTCTTTTCAAGAGGTCATAGATTATGGTGTCACTGCACCATTATTGAACATAATTCCTGTGATTTGAGGAGTGAGGAAAATATCCAATTAATATCACTCACTGTAAAATGCAATATTCAAATAATTTTGGGCTCATTATACTTAATGCTGCAACAAAGTGCTTCAATTTCCACAACCTGCACTATCAAATATATTGGGATACCTTATCGTTAAACTACCTGAATAAAGATACCGATTGCTTTCTTTTCAATTAACCAATTCTATGCCTTTGTCCCCATCAATTAGAGCAAGGTGTTAACGTGATTTGACCACGATTTATGGTTTACTTTAAAACAAAACAAAATGCTGTTGGACACTTAAATGTCAGAACATTGCAGATTGTCTGTTCCAAAAGCGGGATTGCTCTCCTCACTAATTCTCCGCACTGCTGGATTTATGGATTCCTGGGGAAGTTTACAGCAGAGGACCCCTGTCTGGGAATCTGTGACTTTGATGGAAATATATGGGCTACTGTTTCTGCCATGTATACGCATTTGAAGTGTCCTTTAACTCTCTGGCAATTCGAAATTTGGAGAAGGAGTTTGGTGATTAACAAAATTGTCATGTGTGATGAATGAATCGGAAAAATCTCAGACGAAGGAATTGATGGATGTAGAGGTTCTCTGTGTTGCAGTTTTAGTATTTAGTGACTTTGGTGTACCTCATATATTCTCACTGTCTTCATGATGTGATTGTTTGTCCATGGCCAACATACGTTATCCTGTGCCAAACTATGGCCATGTGCCCTCAGTGTACCTGTGAGAATATATCTTGCTGAAGAACTTTGTGTGCAAGTATTTGTTTTCATTTAAAAACAATTGGCTGAATCTCATCAAAATTTGGTTCAGTCTCAGTTTTGATGAGTTTCATGAAGGGTTTTTCTCCATAAGGCTTTATCTCACCATCTTCCCAAACACACTTTGTTATTTATTTGTCACTCTATAAAGGGACTGTGATCATCATATTCCCGTACTCACTGTCAGTTAATCCACTACTGGGATCTTGCAGATTTCCAACTGCTCAGGCCATAGTTAATGCACAGTTATTCACCAGGTCAAGCATTGTCATTCTGAAACTGCCTTGCATGGTTTCTGCCATTTACTGTCAACACATCCGACAAAGGGAAGTTAGAAACCTGCTTTGTAGTTGGGAGCCTGGAGGTCCTCATGGATGTGGTAGTGTAGAGGAAGACCTTTCTCAGGCCCAGGATCAGATGAGGAGACCACAACGCTAGACATTGCTGTCCTGGAGTCAGTATGACACCCTCAGACCAGAGGTATCTTCCAAAATGTAAGAAGATCAATGACCATCTCCATTCATCAAGAATAAACACCATCATCTTCACTCTGCTACTGTTCAGTTGGCATCACTCTGCATTGCAAAGCAGTCATTCACCCAACTGAGCTAACTGACTCCCCTAGTTCTCATGAAGGTCTTGCTTTCTCAATTTCACTACTTTTCTGAGGCATGTTGCCCCTCAAGATAGATTCAGCACCAGCTGATCTCTCTCTAAAGAGAGAGAACAGCCCCACAGTCCTTTGAAATTAGAAATCAGAGAAACCCGACAGTTGGGTCCAACAAGTCCACACTGACCCTCTGAAGGACATCTCACCTAGACCCATTCCCCTACATTTCCCCTGTTTAATGCACTTAACTTACACATCCCTGAGCACTATGGGCAATCTAGCATGGCCAATAGCATAACCTGCACATCTTTGGACCGTGGGAGGAAATTGGAGCATCCGGACGGAACCCATGCATACATGGAAAGAATGTGCAACCTCCACACAGTCACCTGAGGCTGGAATCAAACCCGGGTTCTTGGCACTGTGAGTGGGTCCTGCATATGCTGGAGATTAGAGTCTCAAGCATCTGTAGTCCTCACTTTCTCCTAAAAGAAAAAGTGAGCCAATGAAATTGTTCTTGCATTTATGCAGATTTTTACATTACAATGTAGTTACAGGATTTCCATTGTAAACTCTGGCTTAAGTTTATTGATCATAGTTAAATGTTATACAATGCTTAACTGAGTGAATAAATTATTTGCAATGACTCACTGACCTTTTTTTTAAGATCATTATATCCTTCTTTACAATGATTTATGAAAGAAAATGAAAACTCCCAAGTAAACTAATTGACCATGCATATTATTCAAATTGACGTAGGATCAGGTCCCTTTGAAGTGACCAGTCTCAATCACCTACAATTGATATGGAAGTCTTTATCAGGTCTAAACCAAAAGCAGCAACAACTATTCTCAGGCACTGGTGCCCAAGATGGTTCCCTCAACAATATCTACCACAGTAGGCATCATAGTTAAGATTTTGCACCATCTATATCTGCTGATACCATTGACTGAAATCAGGACGCCATCAAAAAATATTCTACAATTTGCACTTTAATGCCACTATATTGCAGTAAAATGTCTAAATAGAAGGTAACAGGAGCATTATCTGACCAGACTGAGGACACCATGTCAAAGAAGCATACATAGAAAAGATGAACACAAGCTTGGTCAAAGAGCTATGGCAGTCTCAAAGTTGGACAGTGAGGAGGAGAGGATAAGAAAAGGGATAGAATTATTGATCTCAGAACCAGATTGGCTGAAAACACAACCACCAATCTGTGGGCAAATGAACTGAAAACACAAAGGAGGCCAGAACTTGACAAATGTAAAATTATCAGAGTGTTTTAGGGTTGCAGAAATTCCTAGTTTTCTTAGTAGTGGGGATGTTGTCCTTAGCATAATGTGAGTAAGTGCTGAGATTCACATACAGTTTCCAAGATCATTTATTTGGAATATTATGGACATGAAATTGACTACCAAACCCAGTAAAGGAAAATCCTCATAAAGCATATTACTCTTGAAATAAAGACATTTTTGGTTTTATAGAGACAAAGTAGAATTAAAAGTGTATTGCTTCTTGTATAGCATGATGATATAATATTAAAATTGCATTTTTTAAAAAGCTGCTAACTAAACCAAATAGTTTGTACTTACTAATGATTAGTTTAAAAAATCATAATGGTAATGACATTTTTGTGGTAGTCATTTCTGTGATGTTTTTGTCAAGTGGGTAACATGCAGCAATAAAGTAACATTATCTGAAGCAAGGTAAAAAATGAAACACAACTACAAAATTAATACAAAGATTACACAACAATTCACAATACATTACAACAGAGTTTTAAGTTAGGGCTTGTCTTTACTACTTTCTTTATTCCAGTGATATCACACATTCTTCAAGTCGCTCACATATCACTTATTTTCCACAGTCAACTCATGCTGCCTAATATCCATTAACATGATAGTCTAACCAAAGAGGTTTAGCACTGTACTTGTCTTACACTGAAACTGAATATTGTGTTGTTCTCAAATGCCACATGTGTATTTCTTCACTTTATCAAAAGGGTCTTCATACTTTATTTACATGGGGGACAGGAAAAATCATTAAACTATTTGCTTCTCAGGTAACAAGTGAACATTAAGGGCAACAGTTATGTTGGGTTCACTTACTTCAACCGGTCAAATTTGATTTCACATAAATACAAAATTTCAATTCCAAAATGCTTCCTCAATTCAATGCGTTCTCTTGTTTATCGTAAACAAAATGAGCCAATTATTAACATGCACCTTCATTATAAATTTGATCACTTTCCAAGTGAAAAATGTCTCCTGAATTTTCCTCTATTATTAGGCAATTCTTTTAAATTGAATTCTCTGATTATTGACCTCTCTAGTAAACCTTTCCATTTCATGTTGAGCATCTCATAATTTTATTTGTTTCAAATCAGATATAAATCTGAGTTTTGCAAACAACAGCCCTAGCAGAATCTTTATAGTCAATATCTGTTTCAGTTCCTTTTCATATTGTCTTGTAAGTAGTGCAGAGAATAATGTCAGATGATATCCTCTGCACACTTGTGGCTGCAACTATGAGAGTGATGTATTTAATGATTACGAGAAAAGATTAACAAATAATTTATTCTTTTTCCATCAACAAAAATCATTCCAATATATAGATCTTAGACTTTGTATAACTTTATATTTTGCATGAAACTGTACAAATACATGATGCTTTTAAAAATTCAACATTAAAATGTAAATCTTTTTTGAAATTCTCACAGTGAAAGAAATATGATCAAAAAAAAATCCCAAAACGTGACAGTACTATGTGGAAGCATTGTTAAATCAGCTTTTCTGTCTAACCTGATGTGTTGTCCATATAGTAGAATCCACATTCACTGATAATTAACTCAGACATACATAATGATATTCTTTTTACAGTGGAAGCATTGCGACATTTCAGTTCATTTCCATGCAATGAAGTATGATAGTTAGAGCAAAAGTGCTGAATATCTATTTTTTGGTTAATGAGAACATTCAAACATGTCTCACAAATCATTGTAAGTCACTAGTCTGGAATTTTTTGGAAAAATAATGGGAGAATTAAATGCACACAAGATTACCTGTGGGTAGACAACTCAGGAATTTGTGGTAATGAAGAGAACTGTAAACAAACTCAAATTGTGGAATGATTTGCACCACTCTGTCATGTGCCTCAAGAAAATGGTGCTGTTGACCTCCAAATAAGTTTCAAAAAAATTTGCATTTGCTTAATGCAGAATTAAGAAGTTTAACGACAGAATTAACCTTTTTACTCGAGAGATTTATACCCTTTTACTGCATCTCTGAGTCCCAGAAAGGGGAAGAATTAGAATTATGAAATCTGAAGCTATTGCAGTTAAGGTCATTGCAAACTTTAACAGCAGGAAACTTATGCTGGAAATGTATAGTTGGTCCACAACTATGGTATTGCATATAATTCTAATCACTTTATTATTGGAAAGCGTTGTTCACACTGGAGATAGTACAGAGCAGATTTATGAAGCATGCTGCTTGGAATGGAGAATTTTAACTACAAGGAAATGTTGAAACAACCAGGGTTGTTTTCTTTGGAACGGAGGAGGCTCGGAGAAGATTTGACTCAGAAATAAAGAATTATGAGATACACAAATGAAATGGATAAGTTAGCAATGATTTACTTTACTTGAGAGGTCAAACACGAGAGGGCACAGATTTAAAGGCCGTGGAATAAAGGGATATTCAAAATTTATTTTAACTCAGAAGGTGATTGAATTTGGAATTCAGTGTCTGCCAGTGTAGTATGTGCATTTATCTTTTAAAAAAAAGACACTGTAAGTGCCATACCTGCAACACAACAAATCAACAGTTGGAAAATGAGATTAGACTGACACAATCACAGATGCCCAAATGGCACTTCCTGCCTTATAAATTTTTGATTTTTGATTCTTCACTTTACTTCTCTCATAGAACCTACATTTAATTTAATTCACTCTATTTTCATATCTGTTGCTTCCTATTTATTTTTCAATGCTTGAAATTCAATATGCAAGGAGGTTGGTAGTTGGTTCCATTATATATCATGATTCCAAATGCTCTGATAATGTTGTCATTACAGATGATATGCAAGAATTTGCGTCCCAAAAATCTTTTGAATGAAAGAGGAAGGAAAATGTTTCCAAAGTTGGGGCATGCAACAAGTTGGGCAATTTCTGGACCAGTATATCCAGAAGTACATCTCTGTGCTGAAGCATTCTCTTCAGTGTTCAGTTGAAGTGTCGGTTGGATTTTGACCACAGGGAGCAAAACATTGTCATGGTGTTTGCTCTCCGTGGCAAAGCAAGGGTGTTCATCACTTTTTAGAAAGCCTGATTCGGAGATCTCTGCTGTGAGAATGTTAACACTGTTCCAATGTGGAGGATTATAGCATTCTGTAATGGTGGTGCTCAACTTGAAGCAGCAGTGCTATCTAGCTGATCAAGCCCTCAATCAAATCAAAGAATTCTAACAGACAGCCTCACAGGAAATGTAGTAACATGAAAATCAATTCATACTTTAAACATTTTACGGAGAACAAAATATTTTAAAATGGCATGTGCACATAGGATAAAGGGAGAAGCTGATATGCAATGAACATTTTTTAAAAATGTATTGTATCAACAACCTAGTAATTAGTTATATTGGATACATCTAACACAGTGTACAAATATAAAATTTATATTTTCAGTACCATATCTGTCTTCCTGTCTTTTACTATGGTTGCTATTCTATGACTGTTAAAACAGATGCCTATACCTGATTCAACATGTTGCAACGTTTGATAAATTGTTGCTAACAGCAATATAAGAACCAAAATGGGAATGTTTTTGCCACACCAACTGATTTCAATGACTGTTTGCTCTGGCTCCACAGCACAACCTGTGGTAGAGCACTGAGTGACAGATCACAACTGCAGCATTGCTGCACTAATGCACCATTCATTAAATCCTGAAGTTATGCTAAGTCTCAGGGGTCCAATAATAGTGAATACCTTCAGATCGCAGTTGAAAACTAGAAAATCTAAGTCAATTTTTTTTTAAAAAAATGAAGTCAATTCCTGTTTCTTTGGATTACATCATGGTAATGCAACACAATCTTTCAATTAGAAAGCTGCAGTTACTAAGTTGGACCTTACCCATTACTTTTTACCTTGAAAGGGTTCCACATGTATCAATTGATCATATCTACTAACTAAAGTTACTAATCACATGTGATCTATACACACTGAAATTCAATATGTAAGGAGATTGGTAGCTGGTTCCATTAGGGTTCCCTTGGCCATCTTGCCATCATCATGAGATGAATTTCACCATCTATTCAAATTAAAATCCTAATGCTTATTTCAAACTGTTTTACTAAATTAGTTCTTTCTGATTGCACCATGCTGCAGTCAATTTTCTTGGGACTTCAACCACCAAAGCAATGCTCCTGAGAGGGATCACTGAAGGCAGCTACTAAAAGAGTATAATTAAAAATTGTTGTAGTACTCATCCTGGATCCACATGGCAAATGTGGATTGTTTCAGGGTCACCTCTCCTTCTCTTCTAGACATCTCCTGTCCCACCTGCCTCATCCACATGAGCCTTACCATGGCACAGGTTCTGATTTCGTTGCGACTGACCTTCATCCCCATCATGATTACAGTCGCTTCAGGAAAGATGACAACTACAGCATCACCTTACATTCTGAAGAGGCAAGTGGACCAGTTTTGCACAGCCCCCTTGCTTATCAAAATGTCCATGTTGTGAATGCATAATTAATTTGCTGCTCGTTATTGTTTGACCAAGTTAGTTGTTCTTAATTTACCAGTTAAATTAGTTGGATTGAAATGTATTAGCAAGAAAAAAAGCAAGTGAATCTTCATAATCATAGATACAGAAGAAAGAATTTGAACTAAGACAAAAAAGTAGACTTGGTGACCGAGAAGCTGAGGAGTTGGATGTTGATACAACGTAAAACAAAATGAATACAATAATGATGGATGAAGCTGAGAAAGTTGCACCACACAACCAAGGCAACAGGGTAAAAAGAAACGAGGACAAAGAAATTGAGAAAATTGTACACAACTGTCTCTAATAAAATGAATTATATTGAAACCATGAGAATAACTTGGGGAAACAGTGATAATAAAAAAAGAAAAGGGAAGTAAATCAGAGTATTATTTAAAACATGAAGAGAGCCAAAAGAAATCTTGAAAAGAAACATAGCAGAAGCAAAAATTCAACAATTAAGAGAAGCAGATGGAAACCTTACATCAAGTAAGAGAAAGGTACTTAAGTCTATATTCAGTTTATCAGGGATTATATAGTTCCAAAGCAGAAGAATCTGAAAGAAATAAAAGCCTAACTGGTTGCAAACAACTTAAAAATTGTTACTGAGGCAGAAACTGAAATTGCATTGCAACAGATGAAAACTTTAGAGCCCTTGGGAAGGATAAATATACATGTGATATACTCAGGGAGGGAGAGAATTAGACAATTGCAGAGCTCACTATACTATATAGCTTGTCATTGAAATAATAAAAGATATCAACATCTTGGAAAAGAACAAATATCCTTCTTCTTAAAACAAGAAGATAAAATTGACAAGTTCCAAAGAAATTAATAATGGTTTGGGAAAAGGGCGTGAGTAAAATTAATGGAAGTAAAACGTTGGAATAAGGAAATTTATGGAATTAAATTGTGCCAGTCCGACTCTGATAGCACCATTTAATATCAGAGCAGTGTCCGAAATTGCAGCATTCTGCTTGAAAAAGTGCCGTGAACTGGGAGATAGATTCACCATCATGCTGGCTGTGTTAGTGGAATTTCAATCTTTCAGCATTCACTGATGAATTTGGTGAAAAATAGTTCTGGATAATTCCTGTGATTTCTTCATGAGTTTTGGAATCTGACTTCTCTGGCTGTACCAGACTCCTCAAGAGGTTAAAAGTACTCAGTCCCACCCTGCCCACCTTCCCATAATACTCAGGAACATATGGGCGACCATATCGGCTTCAAATAGAATCTCTCTGTGTGGGAGGCATTCCAGCTCTGCGTATTTTGACCATGCGATCCAGACGGGATCCATCTCAGGATACTGTGGGAGGGAAGGGAGGAAATAGTCAAGGTTTTAACAGGTACATTTTCATCCTTTTTGGCCTCAGGCAAAGTTCCAGAGGACTGTGGAATGGCCATTGGTGGTCCTTTGTTTAAGAAGGGAAAGAGAAATAATCCAGGTAATTACAGTCCAGTGAGCCTGACATCAGTAGTGGAGAAGCTGATGGAGACAAAACTGAGAGACAGGAGTTATTCACATTTGGTAGCAAATGGACTTGTTCGTGATAAGCAGCATGCGTTCATGTTGGGGAAGGTCACGTCTCACCAACTTGATTGAGTTTTTGAGGGGGTGACAAGATGATTGATGAGGGAAGGGCAGTGGATGTTTTCCACATGGACTTTAGTAAGGCATTTGATAAGTTACCTCATGGCATGCTGGTACAAAAGATGGAGTCTCATGGGACCAAGTGAGCTGGCAAGCTAGATGCAAAAATGGCTTGGTCATAGAAGACAGAGAGTAGCGGTGGAAGGGTATTTTTCAGAAAGGAGATCAGTAACAAGTGGTATTCCGCAGGGCTCAGTACTAGGACCTTTATTGTTTGTAATGTATAAATAAATAATCTGTATAAAGAGCTGTATAAAACTTCAGTTAGGCTACATTTAGAATATTGCCATCCTGTTCTGGTTGGCACACTACCAGAAGGACATGTATGCTTTGGAGAGGGTGCAGTGAAGGTTTACCAGGATGTTGCCTGACCTGGAGGGCTTTAGTTATGAGGAGAGATTGGATAAACTTAGATTGTTGTCACAGACAGAGGCTGTGGGGCGACCTGATGGAGGTCTACAAAATAATGAGAGGCATAGATTGGGTGGGTAGTCAGAGGGTAGAGGTTCAAGGTGACAGGGGGAAAGTGAGAAGGGAGAGGTGCAAGGAAAGTTTTTCACTTAGAGGGTGGCGGGTGTCTGGAATGCATTGCCAGTTGAAGTGGTGGAAGCAAGCATGTTAGGAACGTTTAAGGCACATCTTGATAGATACATGAACGGGAGGCAGAACAGCAGGACAGAAATCACATTTGAGCAATAAATATCAGATATAAATAAGGATTTGGAATCGGCGCAGGCTTAGTGGGCCCTGTTCCTGTGCCATATTGTATTATAGGTCCAATGGTGCCAAAGTCTCCTGCCATGTATATACTTTTGGTGAATTTCTGCAAACATCTTGAAGATAGGGCTGTGATGGGGACCTTATTGGGGTGTCTAACATAATGAGGGCCATGGTGCTGGAAGAGCACAGCAGTTCAGGCAGCATCCAAGGAGCTTCAAAATCGACCCTTTTGCCCGAAACGTCGATTTCGAAGCTCCTTGGATGCTGCCTGAACTGCTGTGCTCTTCCAGCACCACTAATCCAGAATCTGGTTTCCAGCATCTGCAGTCATTGTTTTTACCACCATAATGAAGGCCATGACCAGGGTGAACTGAGGGCATTTTTATTGCTGAGTTTGCAGATGGCACAAAGATAGGTAGAGGGACAGGCAATGTTGAGGAAATGGGGAGGTTGCAGAAGGACTTGGACATGAAAGGCGAATGTAAAGGAGTGGCAAAGTATGCAGTTTTGCACTTTGGTAGGAAGAATAGCGGGATAGACTATTTTCTGAATGGGGAAAGGCTTTGGAAATCTGAAGCGCAAGCCGTTTGGGAGTCCTAGTTCAGGATTCTCTTAGGATTAACATGCAGGTTCAGTCGATGGTTCAGAAGGAAAATACAGTGTTGGCATTCATTTCAAGATGGCTAGAAAACAAGAACAGAGGTGTACTACTGAGGTTGTATCTGGCTCTGGTCAGACCACAGCTGGAATATTGTGGGCAGTTTTGGGCCCTGTATTGAAGGAACAATGTGCTGGTGTTGGAGGGAGTCAAGGGAAGGTTGACAAAAATGTTCCTGAGGATGAAGGCTTTGCCACATGAGGTCCCTGGGTCTGCACTCGATGGTGTTACAGAGGGTAAGGCGGGATATGACTAAAACTTACAGGCTACTGAGATGCCTGACGACAGTGGACGTTAAGATGTTCCCACTAATAGGAGAGACAAGGACCTAGAAACACAGCCTCAGGGTGAAGGGACGAACCTTTACACCAAGATGGGGTTGCATTTCTTCAGCTAGAGAAAACTCAATGCTGCAGAGGGCGGTGGAGGCCAAGTCATTGCGTGTATTTAAGACAGAGATAGGTAGGTTCTTGATTATAAGGGGATCAAGAGTTATGTAGAGAGGCAGAAGAATGAGGTTGAGAAACATATGATCCATGATTGAATGGTGGAGCATGGGCTGAATGGCCAAATTCTGCTCCGATATCATATGGACCGTAAGACCTTCAATGTTCTTATATTTATGATAGAAAGCTGCTGTTTAACCAGAGGGTGGCAGGGTCTGGAATGCAGTGCCTGGGAGGGTAGTGAGGCAGGAAACCTCAAAACCCCAAAGAAGTACTTGGAAATGTCATAACTTTCCTGGCTATGGGCAAGGTGCTGGGACTAGTGTAGACTTAGAGTAGCCTTGTCAGTACGGGCTCGATGGGCCAATGGTGTTATTGTATGCTTTGATGGTGAAGCTTTCTGATTCCCATCTGTTGACTGAGGCTGTGATACTGATGCCTGTGTGGAACATTGGATCCAGGTGCACATCGGACGTAAGACTGTGAGAGGATGGGGAGGAGAAAGTGAGGGTTGCAGATGCTGGAGATCAGAGCTGAAAATGTGTTGCTGGAAAAGCGCAGCAGGTCAGGCAGCATCCAAGGAACAGGAGAATCGACATTTCGGGCATAAGCCCTTCTTCAGGAGAGGATGGGAGAAAGCTTTGGAGCCTCCACCCTTAGGTTCAGATTCCGTCTCATTCTAAAACAGGAATTGATGTACATGCTCAGTAGCTACTATTTGAGTAAAGGTGCAGTTGATCACTGACTCCATACATGGTGCTGCAGGTTCTAATATTTAAAACAAAAACAGAAATTGCTGGACCCATAAGGAGAAGGGTCATTGGACTCCAAATGTTACTTCTGCTTTCTCTCCACAGATGTTGAGTTTTTACGTACTGAGTTTTTTGCTTTATTTTGCATTTTAGACCTTGGTTTTTGATTGCACAGCCGATATCAAACCTTTGTCTTAATAGCTTGCTGTTAGCACTCTAATTAGCGTTTGAATCTTGATTTGCAATTCTAAGGAAGCAGGCTGATATGGAATGTTTGGAGTGGAAGCCAAACCAATAAAGGGTGGTTTACTGTAAATGATCTTCACATCCCACATCGCGCTGTTCATGTGCATGAAGGGTGTTGAGGGATTGGAGTTCACATTCTCCAGGACAGATGGATTAGTCGGTAAGGGTTTCTGTTCATAAATGTGAACCGAGATTTCCTGACAGTGAGATTTTTCGGTCAGAATTCGAACCTGCTTCAATCATTTGTCTTGGTTTGTCTTGTGGGGTGGCAGGAAGTTTTCACATTGGTAACAATTGAATTTTATAGAACATCAAACCGAACAGCACAGCAACAGACTCTTCAGCAACTGTTAGGGACATTTTAACGAGTGCTGAACAAGCACATGGACAGCAGTAAATTGAGGGATGCGTAGGCTAGGTTGATCTTATATTAAGATAAATGCACGGCACAACATCATGGGTCAAAGAACCTGTACTGTCCTATGTTCTGTGTTCTAAGTTGAGACTATTCATTGGTTTCACTGATTATGAGAAGGCATTTAATTAAAAGATTTACTTATAGCTGTAAGGAAAATAAGAACAAATGAGGTTTATGTGAAAAGTGTAGAGGGAATCCACGCGGATGCAAAGACAAAAAATGTATTGATAAAGATGCAATGCAACTGATAAATATTGAAAGGGAAGTGAGACTAGGGGTTAAAATCTCGCAAAAAAAAAGTCCACCACAGTAATGGAGGTTAGGCTCAAGAAGATATTGTTAGAGGAGAAGGGATTAAATATTTATGACTAAAAACTAACAGGCGTATGCTTTGCAGATGATGTTGCACTAATTACTTCATCTGTTAAAGATTTGGAAGTACAAATAAATAAGACGTGGGTAGTGTCAGAACACGATGGAGATGCTTCTGTAGATACAGGGATTTTACACATGATAAGAAAACATCACTGGCATTAAGAAATAGATTGGCATGTCCTATTGACAATGGCATTGAAATAGAATCATGCACAGCTGCAAAATATGTAGAACAAAAACTGTGCACGTCGGAGAGCGATGAAAAGACAGGTGCTACTTATATCTCTTAATGTCAAAATTCAATGAAGTGAAATATGCTAGCAAACCAAAGTTAAGGACATTGTTGAGAAGACAAAAGAAGCCAAATAAAGATGGGCTGGGCATGTTGCTTGAAGAAATGACAACAGGTGAACAAAAAGATTAATGCAATGGCAATCAAGGAAAGATAGAAGAAAGGACGAAACAGAGAGGTAGATGGAGAAATGTCATCACATCATACCTAGGAACATCATGAGTGAGAGCAGCAAACAAGAGTGGATAGGGCAAGAGGGCTACATCCTACATTCCATGAACAGAACATAAATGAATAATTAAGGAAGTGAATAAATAAATGCA
The DNA here is from genome assembly GCF_004010195.1 of Chiloscyllium plagiosum. Taxonomy (NCBI): domain Eukaryota; kingdom Metazoa; phylum Chordata; class Chondrichthyes; order Orectolobiformes; family Hemiscylliidae; genus Chiloscyllium; species Chiloscyllium plagiosum. Next base: position 14,110,473 of record NC_057714.1, on the reverse strand, counting down.
CAAATGAATTTTCCGCATTGGCCAAAGGAAAACACAAGAAAAGAACATAAATACCTCAAATTGACAGAATGATGAGGCAACACTTAACAAATGATTTATATTAAATCATTCATCATCCATAAATAGTGCCTTTTGACATTAAGGCTGATGTAAATTGGTATTTTTTTCTCAATTTGTATGAGTTTAATTGAAAACACTGTCACTCTTTATTCTAAATTCAAACTGATTGTCTTCAGTGATTGAGAAAGAATAACGTCTGATGAAAATTGGCTGATAAACACATTGTTCTGGAAATTTGCTCCTGAATAGGAGACTTAAAGAATTTTGGGGGATAAACCTGATCTTTAGTGTTAGCATAAATTGTTTTACTCTGGCTTAATCTTCTTTTCCAATTGAAATTAGAGACAAAAACAACCAAATAGTGTGTGAACTGGATTGCCAATTCATCAATATCCTTTGAAGACCAAGCCTCCACATTGCCTCTGTTGTCGTGGACGTAAACCTTCTTTAGTTCCTCCATTTGATATATGCGGATGTTCAGATTTTGTGTTTGCTACAAATGTCACTGTGTGTATAAAGTCTGATTTTGTTCAGGTTCAGCTGATTTCTTCATTTCACTGTTAATTGTATTTCCAAATGTCACCTTGTGAAAAGTTAGCTGTTCCCTCATTTTTATTGTAATTGGCTCTCTCGATGTTACCTTGTCAAGTTTCAGTCACGGGCCTAACTTCAAAGCAAAATGAGCCAGGCAAGAGCAGAAACTTGTTGCAGTTCGAGGGTTCACTGTCTAATTCTTTGATTTCAAAAAGGAATAAACATTATCTATAAAATATCAGACTGACAAAATTCACAGCAAATTTACTCTAAGATCGAGGCAGGCACAAAAAGACAAGGTCAGGTAGAAATGCAGAGATTACAGTTTATAATAATTTTCTCTGTATTTCAGGGGATGCTATTAAATAGTTAATTAATTTCTTAAAAATGTTTCCCCTGACAGTTATATTCAATCTGCACTTCGTATTTGCTGAATTATGACTGCTCCATTTTGTTAATATGGATATCGATGAATAATTTTGGACTGTTAGCCGATTAAAATGTCGATCCATACTTTATTCTTTGCCAACTCAGAGCTATGGTACCTTGGCCAAGATTATAGAATAAAAGGTAATTGATAAACATGCCTGTACCATACATCTATAAATGTAGATTATGGAAAAGAGGGAGCAGTATCTGGATTCACAGGCTGTGCAATGGTACTCCCTCCATGGTCAGAACCATCTCCATATGGCAGAGCTAACTCTTCTATGCATATGATGATGGGAAGCCACCTGTACCCTTCAATGCAAGTATCCCACTAAATGCCAACAAAGAATTCAGAGCTAAAGATGTAGGCCAGCATTTTCTCAGTATGGTTGGCAGGTGATAGGGATGGTATATTAGTAGGTAAAGGTATTGGAAAGGACGGGTGACATGTTTTTGCTCTAAGCAGGTAATGCCAGACATGGTTGGCATGGCAGGAGTCACATTAGATTGTACAGAAAAGGTAATTAAATTGTTCAGCAGATAATTAACTGTAATTTTACCAAGTATTTCCAATTTAGCAAAGAATGTAAGAACAGCGCACTTATAAAATCATGATGGGCTTGGATAGTGTGAATAGCCAAGGTCTTTTCCCTTGGGTAGGAGAGTTCAAAACTAGAGGGCATAGTTTTTTTTAAATAGATATTTTTATTAAAAATTTAACATGTTTTTACAAGCTTACAAATTAAAAAAAAAATACAAGTACAAACACTAATATACAATTAAATATTAAATAAATAATACCCAAAATCTGTCAAATAAAAAGAGATACAGAGAAAAAAAAGGAAAAAGACAAAACTCAACTAACTACTAATCTAACCTATAACTAACCAGAGCGTATATTCAAATATCTTACATTGCTCAAGAGAAAAAAAAAATAACATAGAAATTAAATAGTGAAGTACATGCTCGGAATGAATTAACATCAAGTCGTAATAAAACCCTTTTCAAGCGGGAATCCTCCCCCAAGGGGCACCAGACCAGCCAGAACCGCTACATCAACTAGATGAAAGCCCTTGACAAAATGGCCGAAATATCTGTATCTATGTAATTCAAGAAGGGCTGCCATATTTTATAGAATAATTCAGTTTTTTGGTGCACCGTATTTGCAAGGAAGTCAAGAGGAATACATTCCATGATTAATCTGTGGCAATTCAGAAGTCCTGGAGGGCCCTCAGCCACCCAGTTTACCAAGATATTTTTCCTTACACAAAAGGGGAGAATGGAAAATAATTTCCTCCCGTGCACATCCAGAAAAGGTAAGCTCGAGAAGCCCAGGAGAAGAGATACTGGATCTACTCTAATTTCCTTTCCCAAGATTTCTGTCAAGGCATTTGCTACTTTGATCCAGTATTTGCTGATTTTATGGTATGTCCATAAGCAGTGGGTGAGAGTGCCCACCTCTATTTTACATTTGGGACACATTGGAGATGCTCTGAGGGCATAGGTTTAAGGTGAGAAGGGAAAGATTTAAAGGGGACCTAAGGGACAACTTTTCATGCAAAGGGTGATGCATGTATGGAATGAGCTGCCAGAGAAAGTGGTGGAGTCTGATGCAATTACAATAATTAACCCTGCATTTGGATGTGCATATGAATAGGAAAGGTTTAGAAGGATATGGGCCATATGCTGGCAAATGGGACTAGATTAAGTTAGGCTATCTGGTCAGATGGATGAGTTTGACAGAAGGGTCTGTTTCCATGCTATATATCTCTGTGACTTTATGACTCTAACAGAACTTCAATTCCTCACCAGATATAATGATGTGGAATTTCAGCAGAATGCATGTATTGGGCACGAGGTCATTGTGAGAGATAGTGTGATCTGTAAGGTCCAAGTAGACAGTGGCAGTATCAATCAAGAACAACACAAGCCTGATTAACTCAGAATAAATTGTATGTCCAGAGTAAGGGGGGGATGAGAGACCAAGAGGAATAAATACAGCAATTTGCTATTAATTTCATTCACTCAAGCTTTGAGATCCCAGTGAGAAGAAGCATTAGAGACAAAGAGAGCTGTAGCAGTAGGTACCAGGGCAGTGGCATTGTGAATCTGGAAGTGGCCATGATCAAGGACAGAACAAAGGGGAATGAAGCCAACCTCTTGCGATCGGATGATGCTACAAAGAATCTAAGGCTGAGCTTCCTGAAAATATCAAAGCAACCTTATTGTTCAAGACTGTGCTACTGCAGGTGGATGCTCAGTGAGCTGAACTCCATGATGGAGACAAGCTGGGCTCAATGCGAAATGGTGACACTTAATGCACATGATGCAGGATCATTCCCAGGACCTTCTGCAGGTGCTTGCATGAATTCCTGGTTTGTGCATCAGGATGGTCACCATCTCCAGACAAAAACAGGAGCAACCAGTAAATGCAGTTTCTTGCTGCTCCAGACAGTCAAGCTGTGAGAAATCTTGTATTCCAAGCTATTGCTGGATGCTCTCAGTGTGAGGCATCATTAACTGCACACATCCTGGAGATCAAGGCTCCCACAGACAGGGCAGCAGCTTTCATCATCAAATAGCTCTTCCATTCACTCAATGTATGACTGCTTCTGGAGCCACCCCAAACAAATCTTTCGGATCAGTGCAACATTCCCAGGAATCTTCCCCAATATTCACACCATGAGATGCTGATCTTTTCAGGATCCCTGCTGAAGGGATTGCTAGAGTTACCAGTAAAAAACACAAGCACAAATGTGGATGAGTGATGCACATCAGCATAGAGACAACTCAAGTATACAACAGGCCTACCGGAGATTATATTCAGATGCTTTGGTAGATCTGGTGGAGCTTTTTGATATAGCCAACCCAGGGTCTTCTATATATTGGTTGTGATCAGGGAAGCTACAAGGAGAGAAGCTTTGAACAATAAGAACAATAAAGAGTGTGAAGTCTATCCCGATGATGGGAAAATGTGGAGAGGGTTGATGAATAGATATAGCAAGAGGAGGACACCAGTGTAGAGCTGGCAAGATATGATGAAATTAGTGAAACAGAGGTTTAATGCAGCATTAACACAGACATGTTTCACAAGGCCTTTAGATACCAATACTTCATAAAAGTTTCACTTCCTGTGATAAAAGCAAAACTGAAATCTGGAATCTGAAATCTGGAATCTGGAATCTGAAATCTGAAATCTGGAATCTGAAATCTGGAAAGACTCAGCAGGTCTGGCAGCATAAGTGAAGATTGAAACGAGCTAATATTTTGAGCCAGATATGAATCTTCTTTAGAATCATCCAGAGAAGGGTCATACCAGAAACATTAATTCTGTTTCTCTGTCCACACATGCTGCCAGATCTGTGAGTTCCTCCAGCATTTTCTGGTTTTATTTCACAATCTACAGCTTTATTGATGTTAGACTGAGGGTCCTTGCCACTTTCCTTCAGCTGTCATCATATCGGATAGGTTTATAGGAAGTGCCTTGGCCTCACTTGGTATGTTTCTTCACATCATGCCCTTTGTGAGACCCAGTGAATTGCTAAAGGTCCTGTAATGTTTAAGGAAGTGAAGTATTCTTTCAATAGTGTGCAATATCACAATTCATTTCAGACAAGTTAATATCAAAGTAACGTTTAACGATATAAGTTCAACTCCCGCGACCCAAGTGCAACAAGCACTTTTTCATTTGTTTGTGGCTGGTGAGCCTCATTGTAGAGGAGCCAAGCTGTGACCTTTCAGTTCTGTGGCTTTCTATCACTGTGGACATGTGCTGGTGCTGATTGAGGGCTATAAGGCTCCAGAATACTGAATCCGCCTCCAGGAGCAGGAGCCTCCTCTGTCTCTCCACGGTCACACAGGCTAAGGAAAGGTTGCCCGCAGACCATAACTCTTCCATCCTTTCAGAACACATCTATCTTTCCCTGCTCACTGAAGCAAGCAAAGGTTTGGGTCATGTCTGAAGGCATGTTGTTTCCTCCCCTTGGCCAAGCTCCACATAGCTTAAGATATCATGTCTCCATGCATCCTGATCTTTACTGGGTTGTGTGCTCTCTATACTGGTCACCAAACAGTCAATGGTGGAAGGTATTTATGCACCATCAGAGTGATGGCTGCACTTTCAGCTTGAAAAGACTCCTTTATCTCCTAGTACACATGGGTGAACATAGCCTCTGGAAGTTCCACCAAATATTCCAGTGCCACACTTTGCAAGTCCTGTATGTGCTGACTTGTTGATAACTCCAGAGGCATGTCACCAGCCTGAAGCTGAGCATTGGGAAACTTCCCCACAGTCTTCTGAGTGTGAGTGACTTCAGCTGTCACGTCTGAGTCAGCTGCTGAGATGTGCTTGCACGTTCCTCATCAGAGCATCACCCCATGACTAGCTCAATATGATTATGCAATGGCTTACAGATATCTACACTGATTGAGAGCACAAGAGATGTGCCATGCACCCTCTTAGGCCTCCTCCTTTTTAAAAAAAACTGTTCCCATTGGACATGGGCATCATTGTCTACTGCAGCATTTACAATCTGTCCCTAACTGTTCATAGAGCAATTAAGAGTTAACCATATTGCTGCGTATCTGGAGTCCTTTATAGATGTAAACCAGATGGAATTTTCACAGCAATTTATTGCAGTATCATAGCAACCATAAGACTAGTTCTTTCTTTAACATGGCCTATTATTTAGGCCAGAGTTTACTGAATTAGAATTTCCTCCATCTGCCATTTGAACCCACATCACCAGAACATTATCCGTGACATTACCAAATACCAGTGACTCTTTGTCCGAGCTTCATCTGGAGGCTCAGTGAAGATGTGAAGATGTTACCTAGTATGGTGACAAAACGTCTCAAAAAGGCCCTTCCAGCTCAGCGAGCAAACCTACACACAGAACCTCAACCTGAACTACAAATCTTCTCAAAACTCTGTCCGAAGTGGAGAGCTGTCAGGCAGACTTGGAAGCTGGCTACTCTTTTCCATGAGCTGCAAAAAGAAGAAAATGTTGAAAAGAAAATATACTTTCAACACTGTGTTCCTGATGCTCATCACCTGGAGGTACATGTGAGCTATGGTGCACATGTTGGTGCAATACTTTCGGGTTGCCAAGCAACTTTTTAAAATAATTCATGGAATGAGGGCATTGCTGGCTTGGTGCCATTTATGCTGTCTCACTTATTGCCCTTGAGCAAGTATTTATGAACTACCTTCTTAAGCTAATGCTGTCTGTAGAGTATAATTACATCAGCACTGTTAGGAAGGGAGCTTGAGGATATTGACCAGTGGCAGTGAAGGAACAGTGATCGAGTTCCAAGTCGTGAGTGGTGAGTAGCTCGGGGGAGAAGCTACAGGTGGTCATGTTCCCCTGCATTTGCTGCCCATGTCCTCCTGGGTGCTAAAGATCATGGGTTTGGACATGTTGTCACAGGTAAATTGCTACAGTGCATCGTGTAGAGAGTACACACTGCTCTCACAGAGGATGAGGGAGTGAGTGTTCAAGGCAGTGAATAGGGTGTCAATCAAATGACAGGAATTCAGAGGAGGTTCACTGGATTGATCCCAGAGATGAGGGGTTTGTCATTTGGAGACAGATTGAACAGTTCAGGCCTATACTCTCTGGAATTTAGATGAATGCAAGATCAAATTGAGGTATTCAAGATGATAAAAGATGTGGGTAAACTAGGTGTGGAGCAGATGATTCCACTTGTGGGTTATTCTAGGCCAAGAGGATAAGGGGTAAAGGTGGGGAGAAACTCCTTCTCCCAAAGGGTTTTGAATCTGTGGAGTTCACTGCCCCAAAGTGTGATGGATGCTGGGACAGTGAGTAAATTTAAGGAGGAGTTAGACAGATTTTTAACGAGTAATATTTGAAGGGATACACAGAAAAGGCAGGGAAATGGGGTTGAGGAACATATCAGCCATGATCGAATGGTGGAGCAGACTTGATGGGCCGAATGGCCCAATTCTGCTCCTATATCTTATGAACTTATAAACTTATGAATGGGCTAGTTTGACTTGGATGGTGTTGAGTTTCTTGAGCACTGTTGGAGCTGCACACATCCAGGCAAATAAAGAATATCCCACCACAATTCCGACTTGGGACTTGTAGAAGGTGCATGTATCCATCCATTATACAACTCACCTTTTTGAGACTCTACAGCCGTCTGATCAGCTGTGATTGCCCGGCCTCCATTTACTCTTTGTAGCTCCAATTGCCTTTGTCTGTAAGCATCACCATAAAGATCATACCTCCTCCAGTCCTTGATCTTTGCCTTACATTGTGAGCTCTCATGTCTTGCAAGCAAATTCCCATTGTTCATTGCCCATTAAAGACCTAAGCAATGCCTATGCCAGTCAAAGCTTGCCTGTCCAGCGTTCTTCCACATTTACTGCGTTTTATGGCTTGGAGATTTGCAGAGCTGACGTGTTCATCAGGCTCTATGCGTGAACAAGAGTTTTTTTTTTACAAATATTTTTAAAACATCTGCACCCACAGGTTACTGTTGTTCCAGTTTTTTTCTGGAATTACAACAACTGGCTTGACCAAAAGCACAATGAGCAGTCAGCAGACACACAAAATCAAACACTTAACAATTGATTATTAAACACAGCAGGCTTGCCTCCTGCACCTGATAAATTAGGACCAATAGTACAGCAATCACCTCTACCTGAGCAGTGTCCTGTAAAAGTCAGTTGAATAGTACGACTGACTGACAATTGCGAAGTGGAAGGTAAATGAATAGCTATTCATTGACCGCATGCTGCTCAGTTCCAAAAGTATTTTATATTACATAAAATTTCTGCATTATTCACTCATGTGTGCACATGTTGTTCAATGAAAGTGATAGTATCTTCATTGTTTGTGCTTTGTTCTCATCAGACAGGAACATTTAGGTCATCCAATTCATCTTGGGCTTACGAAAAACTAACAGACTAATTTATAGCATGTTTCTCAGTAAAATAGTAATGCAAATTAATCAGAGAAATAAGTCAGCATTGAGAATTTATTTTTTTCATTGTTAAACCACGCACGTTACTTTCAGAAATGCTGAATTGTGAATTTTTGCATACTTGAAGGGAATTCTTTTGTACTTGTATTCCTCACATGCGTACATATTGTACCATTTGACTAATGCAAACATTTATATGAAATGCATATGAAATGTTCCATATGATCATTAATGGCCTCAACAGAGCAACTCTAGTGTTTGAGGCACCTGACCAACCCAGCTTGTCTGTCATTCCCATGGAAGCTTTGATTCTAACTGTATGTGCATATTTTTAATGGAAAACATCATTAGTAATGCAGCCTGTTCCCATGCACAACATGAAACACTTCAAACTGACCCAATCACTGAGTCCCAAGTGATTGAAGGAAGCAAAAGTCACGATAATGAGTGTGCTTAAGTGCTTTGTGTGATTCTGATTTTAATGTCATGCCTTAATATTTCCCCCAATTCATTTCACTGGAATTTCTTAATGTGAGATTGTTATGGCTGAGTAGTTACTAGGAAACAAGCTGGAAAGACAGACTGAAGTACTTCTAGTCATACTTACCTTAATTGTACAGGAAGATACAAATACAAAGAGTGACTTTGGTTGATTGATTCATCCTTAAAACATGCACACTTACAGAATAATAACAAAAACAAAACAATGTCGTGTCGGAATATTCTACATCCTTCATTTAAAATAGCACATCAATCAAAATCTCTCAAATTAGTACAAGAGCTTTTAGTGTGGTTTATTCTGTTGTCTTGCCATCAGTATCCAAATTGCCACGTATTATATTTTATATATTTTAAAACTTGGCCAGATATTTTGTATCATTCAGTAAGAAATGTCCATCTTCAAGAGGCTGGAATTAGAGGAGTGAAGATACCATGAAAGGTTGTGTTGCTGAACATCACAGTTTTGTTGCATCAGTCCTGGGGAAAATATTAACCTCTAAAATAAATGATGTAATAACAAAACATTTGGATAGCGTTAACAGGACTAGACAAAGTCAGCATGAGTTTATGAAAGGGTAATCATGCTTAGCGAGTATACTGGAGTTTTTGAGGATGCAGCCAGTAGAATAGATGAGGGATGTCCAGTGGATGTGGTGTATTTGAATTTCAAAATGGCTTTTTATAAGATCCTACATTAGAGACCAATGAGAAAAATTCAAGCACAAAGGATTAGGCTAATATAATGGTGAGGATTGCAAGTTTATTACCAGAGCAGAAATAGAGGAGGGGATTAAATGGGTCTTTTTCAGGGTAGCCAGTGGTGACTAGTGGTGTACTGCAGGGATCAGTGCTGAGGCCCCACCTATTCATGATGTAAATGACTTGGGTGAGGTAACCAAAGGATGACTTTGCTGGTGACACAAAACTAGGTGGGATTCTGAGTTGTGAGAAGGATGCAAAGATGCTTCAGGGTGAGCTAAACAAGTTGAGTGTGTGTGCAAACACATGACTGATGCAGTGTAACATTTATTAATGACATGTTATTCTCTTCAGTAACAGAAACAAGAAAGCAGAGCATTTTTAATTGGGATATGTGGATGCACAAAGAGATGGATTTTCTTGTACACCAACTAATGGAGGTAAACAGCTAGGTACAGCAAGCGATTCGGAAGTTAAATGATATATTGGCCCTCAAGGCAAGAGGGCTTTTGCTGAAAAGCAGTGATATCTTACTGCTATTATACAGAGACTTAGCGAGACTGCTCCTGGAGTATTGGTCTTGTCTTCCTATCCAAGAAAAGATGTATTTACCACAGAGGAAGTGCAACTGAGGTTCATGAGGTAGATACTGGGGATGGAAATGTGTTGCTGGAAAAGCGCAGCAGGTCAGACAGCATCCAGGGAACAGGAGAATCGACGTTTCGGGCATAAGCCCTTCCTGAAGAAGGGCTTATGCCCGAAACGTCGATTCTCCTGTTCCCTGGATGCTGTCTGACCTTCTGCGCTTTTCCAGCAACACATTTCCAGCTCTGATCTCCAGCATCTGCAGACCTCACTTTCTCCTCAAAGATACTGGGGATGGCAAGAATGTCTGTTACATGAGGTGAGATTGGTTCAACCGAGCTTGTAATCATTTGAGCTTAGAAGAGTGAGAGAGGCTATGACTGAAATATATAAAATGTTTTACTGGACAGGCTAGACACAGGGCAATATTTCCCTAATAGGGGCTGTGGGGGCTGGGTGACTGAGCATTATCAAGACAAGGTTGATAATTTTTCAAATATTAAAAGCATCAAGATATAAAGGGAGAAAGCAGGAATCTGGCTTTGAGATAAAAGATCAATCATGATCATATTCAATTGTGGAGCGCAGGCTTGAAAAGCCAAATGGATTACTCCTGCTCTTAGATTCTATAGTTCTATGTTTGATAGGATATAATTTTCACCTTAATTGACAGGAGTGTAATATGAAGGAATACATTGCCCAGTGATTGTACAACCAGATAGAAATCAAGTTGGTCCTACAATTGGCTGGCAATCTATCCTATCAGAACTGCAGATTTTTACTTCGATGATGAAGATGCATAATCTCTTGCTGAGGATGAGAGCTGGATTTTACTAGGGGTGGATTGCCCATTCTACCTGTTAGTTATACTGCAAAGCAGCTGGCCTTCAGAAAAGGCCACCTTACATCGAGTGCTAAATAATAGTGAGTGAGACTTTATCTCCCAGTGGGAGAACTCCTGCTCTGAAGGCTGCCTGGCTGATTTTATTATCCAGCAACTTCAGTAATCCCAGCAGCAGTGGTGGCCAGTGCTGAAAAAGCAAACTGGTGCATAATGATGAAAGAAACACATCCTGGGCTCAGATAAAGCTTTCAGTGGAGAGGGACCGGTGCTGGGTAGGATTTTGGAGGGCAAGTGGAGAGGCTCAAATTGGAAATGTCATCTTGAAGTCAGTTTGACCAACGCGCACAGTCCAAGTGATGTAATCTCCTCCTGTTAACTTTTGTTTAACCCATGATTGTGAGAATATGGTCTCCCCACACTCATCTGTATGCACGTGGTCAACCACACTTTGGGTTTAGCTTAACGTTTGGGTCAGCTGACTTGTTAACAAGCTCTGTTACCTATTGAATGTTTTTTTAAATCACAGATAAGTGGCAGACATTAGTGCTAACTCATCTTTTATATTATGGAAAACTGACAGGTTGAAGTCAAGTTTGCCACTCAACAACATCACTTTGGATTTTACGTTTGCAAGCTGGAACTACAACTGTCACATGGGTGTAAAATCCAAGCAGTAGAAGGGAAAATTGGACATCCATCTATCATTGTCCATAATTTCCTTCAACTTACAATCCAATAGTAGTTTGTGGCTGACATAACAAGATAAACCTGATACAAAAGACCATAAGACCATAAGAAATAGGAGTGGACATAAGGCCATTTGGCCCATCAAGTCCACTCTGCTATTCAATCACGGCTGATGAGCATTTCAATGTCACTTAGCCACACTCTCCCTGTATCCCTTAATTCCTTGCGAGATAAAGAATTTATCAATCTGATAAAAAGGAACTGGAGGAAGAAGACTTAATAAATAAAACTCCTTTATGAAAAATCAGATCTTTCAAATCAATTACATGGTCAATATAAATGTAATTGAAAAGAAGAATAGAAGGCATTCAAGCCTTATTTTGTAAAATGCAAATTCAGATCTGTGAACCCTTTTAAGAGTAATCAGATTTTCAATAAGAATAAAGCATTGGACCTGAATTTTTTTTTAATGCATAAAAGTGACAGACTAAGATTTTTTACTTATTGAAATCCTGAAAGTTAGTTTTGAGCAATAATTACACTTGAATGTAATGCATTCTCTTTATTGCCAGGTAATAAGATTAATATTGGCTGACTGTATACAAAAACTAAATCATAATCTTGACACATGCCATTGTCAGAGCTGAGTGCTAATGATCATATAAATGTTGAATTAAAACTGGCAATAATAGAGGAAGTTTCACATGTTTTTCCTTGCTTGACAACTGTAATTACCGTAGAAATACTCGAAACATATAGGAAATAATGAGCAAATGGTTGAGAATCCTTTGGCAAAGTTTTACGACACAGGGATACCAAGCCAGACCAAATCAGACCCGCTATTACTGGATTCATAACTCAGTAAAATTTAAACATTCAATGACCTCAAAATTGCTCAGTTGTTCCGAACCAAACTTTACAAATGACTGATCTTGTATACCAAGTTTACAACTTAAACAAAAATGAACAAGTCTTGATTACAACTTTAATTTTAGCAGAACACAGGTGAAGCTCAATCTTCTTTGATCACTAGCCCCCACTCACACATTGACAGACAGACACACTTGGGGGTTAAATCGTTTAAGATCCTAAGTTGATAGTTTGATCAACTGTTCAATGATAAATTCCAAGCTGTTATGAAATCCAATGGGCTGTATTGCAAGGATGTAGGATTGTATCTTCCTTGAATTTTGAAGTCACCAGTTGATGTAAATAGCTTCCGTAAACTTCTGGAGACTTTTCTCAGTACTTTGACCAAGTAAATAACTGGCAAATACCTGGCAAATAACTGGAGAGAGCAAAACCAAACAACCCTGTCCTGCAGTTTCGAAAGCAGCAATCTGCCTCCTGCCAAAAATCCAGTCAAACCAATTCATCCTGTGGTTTCTCTTCCTTGTTTTAGTATTCCCCATGGTTGGTTGGCCAGCACCAGTCCTCCTTTTATTGACCACTTGAACATCCAACCAGCTGCCAGTCCCTGAGCATTGTATCTCAATGCCAAATTGTCCATAATGTTCTGAGAGCAGTAATTATCCTGCTTTATCTTTCCAGGCCAATTCTCAACAGCAAGCATAAGTCTTTTGTCCTCCATTTTAAAAAAAAAGAAACTGCTGTTCAAAGCTCAAGGTTCAATTCTCAACTCCAACTCATAGTTCTAAAACAAAAATGAGAGAAACTAAAGGAAAGTAATGGTGGTCTCAGCAAAAGGCACATTGGAACTAAATGCCTTGCCAAAATTTCCAATCTTTAAGCAACACTAGCCAATCAGAAGTGTGCATTACCGGATTGGTGGTGGTTGCTGTTAGAAAAGTACCCAAGGAAGGCTTTGGATCTACAGGGAGACCTAAGCCACAGATAAATAAGAAAAAGGGTGGTTAGCAGCAAGGCCAGGGGAATAATTTTTCGGTCATCAGCATGATGCCAGTCAGGATTGCTTTTTGGGTTCCCACAATGCCACCTACTGGCTAGCTGAATTCCAACAGCTCTGGAATTCTGGGATAAGTGGGTACTAATTGCTTACTTAAGAACCTCAACTGGTGGCAGGCCGTGAAGACTACCTATGAGCTTTCCTGTACAAGACCTAATCAAGAATGTGGCAGGTTCCCCACTGGCACCCTCTATACTCTAGTGAAGGCATTGACTTTTGCCCAAAGTGACTTTGATGGTTCCAATAGATGATGGTAATGAATATTTCATGACATAGTTTTTGGGATAGAAAAAAAATGAGAAGAAAGGCATGAATGTTTAGTACAAATCTCCAATTATTACCTTCCCTAGTTCTCTTTTCATGTTATGTGTTGCCTTGACTTTGTCACTGAATTCAAACACTGGGACTTGGCTGCACCCGAAAGTACATGATTAATGCTGTAGTATCTTGAAGAGGCTCTTCCATTGTACATGTTTTGGCCCAGAAAACCATACTAGATGATAGTGAGGTAGAGCCACTGACCCTGACTTTACTGAGGATTACTCCCTTTTGAGATGCACATTTGTTTGATGCACATTCATATCTTTGCCATATAGGTTGCTGGCGTATGTCATCATTCATCATTCCTAATGAATGGTGAATGCCCAAAACATCAATTCTCCTGCTCCTCGGATGGTGCCTGACCTGCTGTACATTTCCAGTTACACACTTTTTGATTCTAATCTCCAGCATTTACAGTCCTCAGTTTCTTTCAACTGATCTACCCTTGTTACCATGCAAAACCTCATCGAACGCCTTGCTGAATCCTGTACAGACAACATCTATTGCTTTACTTTCATCAATCTTCTTTGTCACATCTTCAAAAAGCTCAATTGAGTTAGTGAGACATGATTTCCCACAGAGCTATGCTGACTATCTTTAATCAGTCATTGTCTTTCCAAATGCATGTAACTCCTATACCTCAGAATCCCCTCAAACAACTTGCCCACCACTGACATCAGGCTGATTGGGCTATAGTTCCCTGGCTTTTCCTTACCTTTCTTACATAGTGGCACCACATTAGCCACTCTCTAGTCTTCCAGCACATCAGCTGTGGCTGGTGATGATACAAATATCTCAGCAAGGGGCTCAGTAATTACTTCCCTTGCTTCCTACAAAGTTCTGTGATACACTTGATCAGGTCTTGGGAATTTCTCTACCTTTATGCATTTTAAGAACTCCACTACTTCCTGTTCTGTAATATGGACACTTTGTAAGACATCATTATTTATTTTCCTAAGTGCCCTAGCTTCCACGTCCTTCTCCACACTAAATAGTGATGCAAAGTGCTCATTTAGTATCTCATCCATTTCCTGTGTTCCTCACATAGATCTTTAAGGGACCCGATTCTCTCCCTACATTCTCTTTTGCCCTTAATGTATTTGTAGAATCTTTTTGGGTGTTCGTTAATTCTATTTACCTAAACTATCACATGTCCCCTTCATGTCTTCCTGATTTCCCTCATAAGTATACCCCAACTGCTCTTGTATTCCTCTGGGTATTTACTGATTCCCAACTCATTATACCTGACATACGCTCCTTATTTTTCTTGACCAGAACCTCAATTTTTCAAATTTCCAGCATTTCCTACACCTACCAGCCTTGCCCTTCTCATTGACAGGAACATACTGCCTCTGAGCTCTCGTTATCTCATTTTTGAAGGCCTCCAAATTTCAAACCATCCCTTCCCCATTCAACTTTTACAAGTTCCTGCCTAATGCTGTCAAAATTGGCCTTCCTCCAATTTAGAACTTTAACTTTTCGATCAGGTCTATCCTTTTCCATAACTATTATAAAACTAACAGAATTATGATCGCTTGTCCCAACGTGCTCCCCCACTGACACCTCAGCCACTTGTGCTTTCTTATTTCCCAAGGGAATGTCAAGTTTTGCTCCCTCTCCTAAGATGCATCCATATTTGAATAAGAATATTTTCTTGAGCACACTTAAAAGATTCCTCTCCATCCAAACCCTTAACACGACGGCAATCCAAATCAATGTTTGGAAAGTTAAAATCCCCTTCCGTTACAGCCCTATTATTCTTACAGCTATCTGAGATATCCGTACTTTTTTTTCTCAATTTCCCAACATTCCCACTTACTATGTATTACGCATCACAAATTGTCCTGAAGGCAGTTAGGAGTCAACCACGTTGCTGTGCGTCTGGAGACCCAGACCAGGCAAGGACAGCAGATTTCCCGTCCAAAATGGTATAAAGGAGCAGAGGGGTTTATACAATAATTTTCAGTGGATTCATGCTTGTGTTTAGTCCAGCTTTTAATTTCTGATTTTTAATTTTTAATTTACACGGTGGTAATTGAACCCATCTATCTAAATCATCAGTCTGAGTCTCAGGATTACTAGCCTAGTGGCATTACCGCACCTCTACCACCTTGCCACAGTAGCATATTGAGATAAAAATGCACCGTACAGTAACGTGTTGAACCCCCTTGACTAAGCATAGCTGACAAACATGAACAGCTGTCTCACGTTGCATTTGTGCTAAACAGCAAGGCCAGATTGTGAACCTTTAAGGTCTGATTGAGAGTGTAATGTGTTAAAAGGCAAGGTGAGGCTAGGCAAGGCAGGGATTCTATGAGCATCCAGGTGTGCTAAGAGAAGAAGGAGCGGCTGTGAGATACAGCCTGGCCCAATCCTTGTGCTGGGTGCAGTGGTACCCTAATGAGAAACGATGGTGCACTCCAAAGTGAAGCTGAAGTGCATTGTAGGTGAATCGGAGATGTACCATGAGGTGTGAGGTGTATGGGGCATCTGCTCTGAGAGACTCATGCCAGGTGTCTAAGTTGGAGGACTGAAGGAGCAAAATGGTGAGTGAGATTGTTTGACATCCACTCAGACTACCATGTCGGGCATTCTCAGCATTTAGCTTCTATCCAGTGGTAAGAGAATGGGATAGATGGCATTTTAATGCAATGAGATTAGCTGGTAACTTGGGTGATAATAACCGCAAATCTCCATTAATAAGCCTTTCACTGCTTATTACATTGGGTACTTAGTTTGGAAATTGCGACTTTTTAGTCTTCACATCACTCCAAATCTCACGTGATTTTCCCAATTTTCTGGCCGTGGCCCATGGTATGTGGGGGCTGGAAAGATTCCATCCTATAAGAAGGGACTGAAAGGTAGGCCTTACCTCATTGAGATACGAAGCCTTTCTCCCACCAGGTCTGGATGGCTTCACTAAAGTGGCTGATGCACAAGGCGGTATTCTGTATTAACCCTTTCAGGCATTTATACTGCAGAAAAAAAAGTTAAGAATCTCCAGCCAAAAGGGTCAAAAACATTTTCAGGCCCTGATTGCAGCCACATATTAATGAACTGGCAAACAAAAAAAAGATCTGTCAACCAATGAAGCAATGGATGGGGTATATGGGACAGCATTCCTAATAAGAGGCACAGTACTCATTAGCTATATTGTACAGAAAGTGCCCCCTCATGTTAATGCTTTTTTTCTCAATATTAACAGAATGGAAATTCTGCTAAAATACCCTTTGAGGAAATTGCCACAATATTTTTAACACTGACATCGAGAGCTGCTGGATATTTACTTAGACCAGCACTGCAGTCTGCTGACATCAGGTCAGTACCAAAGGGGAAACGTGGCTGTCCGTAGAAATGCTCCATCAAATGCTTTGGAAGACCATAAAAATGAGTGGAAACTTTTTAATGTATTCAGAAAAATGCCAAGAGAGCTGACGGAACTTTCTCAACCTGCCATCCCTGGCTGTAATGATGGTAGTTTTGAATGTGTAAACACTTTTTTTTAAAAGTTGACAACTCTTTTTTTGATTTTCAGATGAAAGTTATTGCTGCTACAGAGTCAGTGGACATTGTGGAGAATGCTTCAGGCAGCAAGGAACGACGAGATAAAAATGCCTGAAGGGATATCAACCCTCTGAGGACACCTGAATCTCTGTCACTACACCAGAGAATGAAGGAATAAGTACCTTATCGATGACTTTCAACCAAGTCAGCATGATGTGGAAGAGAGCAAGGCGCCCCTACTGTAGGCAGACTCGAAATGATAAATCGATTTCATACTGTGCAGGTTTATATTTAGCTGTGAGGCATTTTAAACATTCATCATGTCCAACTGCTGAAGGAAAACACATGACCACTTACTCCATTACTTGAAGCTGTTATGTGTTGTTTAGGTTGAGGATCCATGAATTTTCAGGAGACTAACTAAAAATAAATCATGCCATTACATTAAAGTAATAAATGTCGCAGGTGATGGACTCTGTGAGTGATTTTAATCTCAGATGAATGTTAAACGCAAAAAAAATTATAAAGGAACTCTTCATAGATAAGAAACATTTCACCATGAAGGGGTGTGGGGGCCTGGAAATACACCAATCTGAAGTCTGAGAGATGTGACGTCACTTCTGCAGAGCATGAGATAAGAATAACTCACACAGAAATCCAGATAATGTATTGAGATTCAACATCTTAAAAGAAAATATTGCTACTAGTGTGACCTTTTAAAGACAAGGCTGATACTGCCTTCCTCTTGTTGTATGTGGGGATCTTAAAAGACGTAATATTGCGACAAGCAACCAGAAGGGTCATGTTGCTTGAGAACCTATTCAAGAACCTATTAAAGAAGCAACTTCCAAACTTTTTAGCATTGTGCAGGCATATTGAGAACTATTTGACTGCAGTCTTGATTGCAGTAAAGAAAATTAAGAGTGATCCTGCTTGAATGTTCTTGTAATTTTAATTGTTTAGACTGTAATTCCATATTGAAGCTCTATGTGGCCTGCTCCGAATTATATGTTACATATAAGGGAAACCATGCATCTGAGGCTTCGCTTACTTCAGCAAACCTTGAGTCATGGGAATGGGAAAAGTGAATGGTTCAACCTCCTCAAATAAATGCAAGTTAAAAGACAAAGCAGAAGAAAATGGCTCGAAAGAGGGAAATTTTTGACTGTGCCCCAAATGTTTATTTCCTTAGATCATGTACAGAGTAGTTGTAAGCTTTACATTGATAACTTTCTGAAACAGCACATTGTTCTTAACCAGTGGGGAATGAACTGATTGAAAATATTTTGCAAATCAGTTCTCTAGCTCACAGGTGGGGTGAGTTACTAGCTATAGATATTGTTCATTAGACTGATATATGTTGCAAGTGGCATTCACCCCTGGGATCCAGGCAATTTTGCAAATTAGATACAAAATTGGCTTTGTGGCAGGGAGCAGAGCATGATGGTTAAAATGTGGTGGTGGTGGTTAGGTGGGTATGGTGTGCAAAGTTATGATTGGAAGCCTGTATCCAGTGACAAACTGCAGGGTTATTTATTGTTTGTTGTGTACATAAATGATCTAGCCGTGATTATGGTAGGTATGATCCTTAAAGTCGCTGATGATACAAATATTTGTCGCATAGTAATCAGTGAGGATGAAAACCTCAGACTACAGGGCAATATAGATGGGCTTGTCAAATGTGCTGAACAGTGGCAAATTAAAATTAATCCTGAAAGGTTTGAAGATTTCAAGGGATGACTAACAAAGCAAGGGAGGAGACATTGAATAGTAGAATCATAGGAAGTACAGAGCCAGAAGGCACTTAGATATCAATCCTCTGAGAGCATAGATCATTGAAGGCAACAGGTCAGGTCGATAAGGTGGTTAAGAAAGCATACAGGATACTTGCCTTTCCATAGAATCCCTACAGTGTGGAAACAGGCCCTTTGGCCCAACAAGTCCACACTGCCCTCCAAAGAGTAACCCATCCAGACCCATACCCCCTACCCTACATTTCCCCTGACTAATGCACCTAACCTATACATCCCTGAACACAATGGGCAATTTAGCATGGCCAATTCACCTGACCTGAACATCTTTGGATTGTGGGAGGAAACCAGAGCACCCGGAGGGAACCCACGCAGACATGGGCAGAATGTGCAAACTCCACACAGACAGTCTCCACGGGCAGGATTGAACCTGGGTCTCTGGTGCTGTGAGGCAGCAGTACTAACCACTGAGCCACTGTGCCACCAATTTTATTAGTCAAGGTATTGAATACAAGAGAAAGGAGGTTATGATGGAGCTATATATAATGTAAATAAAGTAAGTTAGGCCACAGCTGGAGTATTATGTACAGTTCTAGTCATCACACCACAGGAAGGATGTGATTGCAAACAAGACGGTGCAGAGGAGATTCACCCGGATGTTGCCTGGGCTGGAGCAATTCAGCTATGAAGAGTCACAAAATAGGCTGGGGTAATTTTCCATACAGCAGAAAAGGCTGAAGGGGGATTTGATGGAGATATACAAAGTTCTGAGACAGAGCAGATAGGGGGAAACGTTTTCCCTTCGTAGACATGTCAATAACCAAAAGGCCCAGTTTTAAGATATGGAGCAGAAAGCTTAGAGAGGATTTGAGAAAAAAAAATCTTCAATGGAGGGTTATGGGTGCATGGAACTCACTGCCAAAAAAAGGACGGTAGAGGCAGAAACCTACAAGACATTTTAGTATTTAGACGAATACTTGAAATGTCATGGAATATAAAGCTACAGATCAAATGCTTGGAAATTGAATCATCATAGCTGGACGTTTATGAGCGGCCCAGACATGAAGGGCCGAAGGGCCTCGTTCATTGCCGTAAAAGCACTATGACTCTCAGTAAACATTTACTCAGTGGATGAAGAAATACAAATCCATGTGATGACAGTAAATGCACTTCCTGGGGATGGGTGGTCAGATCTGCAGCGATGCAAGGATGCAGGTTAAGTCCAGAGCTGGAAAAGGGAGAATGGTTCCAGAGCTGGGGAAGGGGGAATGGTTCCAGAGCAGGCGAAGGGAGATTCTATCCAGAACAGGGTAAGGGAGAATGGGTCCAAAGTAGGACCCATTGTTGTTCCTCTTTTCAAGAAGGGGAATAAGGAAATCCCTGGCAATTACAGACCAGTCAGTCGTACGTCTGTGGTCAACAAGGTTTTGGAAAGAATTCTGAGGGATAGGATTTATGACTACATAGAAAAGTATAGCATGATTAAAGGCAGTCAGCATGGCTTTGTGAGGGGCAGCTCATGCCTCACAAATCTTATTGAGTTCTTTAAGGAGGTGACGAGACAGGTTGACAAAGGTCGAGCAGTGGATGTGGTGTATATAGACTCCAGTAAGGCATTTGATAAGGTTCCTCATGGTAGGCTCATTCATAAAGTCAGGTGGGATGGGATACAGGGAGATTTGTCTGTCTGGGATTCAGAATTGGTTGGCTGACAGAAGGCAGAAAGTGGTTGTAGATGGAAAGTAATCTGCCTGGATTGGTGAGTGGTGTCCTGCAGGGTTCTTGTCTTGGGCCTCTGCTCTTTGTAGTTTTTATAAATGATTTGGATAAGGAGGTTGAGGGGTGGGTCAGTAAATTTGCTGATGACACAAAGGTTGGAGGTGCTGTTGATAGTATCGAGGGCTATTGCAGGCTGTAGCGCAACATAGACAGTTGCAGAGCTGGGCTGAGAAATGGCAGATGGAGTTCAACCTGGATAAATGCGAAGTGATTCATTTTGGAAGGTGAAATTCGAATGCTGAGTATAGGATTAAAGACATGATTCTTGGCAGTGTGAAGGAACAGCAGGATCTTGGTGTTCAAGTGCATAGATTTCTCAAAGTTGCCACCAAGTGGATAGGATTGTTAAGAAAGCATATGGTGTTTTGGCTTTCATTAATAGGGGGATCGAGTTTAAGAGCTATGAGGTTTTGCTACAGCTCTACAAGTCCCTGGTGAGTCCACATTTGGAATATTGTGTCAAGTTCTGGTCGTCCTACTATAGGAAAGATACAGAGGCTTTGGAGAGGGTGCAAAGAAGATTTACCAGGATGCTGCCTGGACTGGAGGGCTTGCCTTAAGAAGAGAGGTTGACTAAGCTCGGTCTTTCCTCGCTGGTGAGAAGGAGGAAGAGAGGTGACTTGATCGAAGTGTACAAGGTAATGAGAGGCATGGATAGAGTCAATAGCCAGAGACTTTTCCCCAGGGCAGGATTGACTGGCACGAGGGGTCATAGTTTTAAGATGTTAGGAGGAAGGTGTAAAGGAGACATCAGAGGTAGGTTCTTTACGCAGAGAGTTGTGAATGCATGGAATGTGTTGCCAGCAGTGGTGGTGGAAGCAGAGTCATTGGGGCCCCTAGAGACTGTTGGACATGCACATGGATAGCAGTGAATTGAGGGGTATGTAGGTTAGGTTCCTTAATTTTAGATTAGGAATAATCCTGGGCATAACATCATGGGCCAAAGAGTCTGCTCTGTGCTGTACTTTTCTATGTTCTTCTATCTTCTGAGGCAAAATGGGTCCAGAGTAGGGGAAGGGAGAATCTGTCCAGAGTAGGGGAAGGAAGAATGGGTCCAGAGCTGGAGAAGGGAGAATGGGCCCAGAGAAAGGGAAGGGAGAATAGGTCCAGAGCAGGAGAAGGAGTTCAGCTCCTGGTCTTGAAGGGGGTTCAAGCCCACAATGTGTTGGGTAGGTGGGCCCAGAACAGGGAAAGGGGGTTCAAGCCTGGAGCAGGGAAAGGCTGGCTGAGTCCAAAGAAGTGAAGGTGGTTGACTCCTGGAGTCAAGGGGGACTGGATCCAAAGCAGGCCTGAAGTGGAGAAAGGGGGTGTCAGGTTGGGAACAGGGGAAGGGGCAATCAGATTCAGAGCAAGAAAAGGGGAGTCAGGTTCAGTGTGGGGTATGTAGGTGTCAGGTCTGGGACAGGGCAAGGGAGGTCTGGTCTGGAGCAGGGAGGGTGGGTTAGGTCTGCAATGGGTCACGTATAGGTGACTGTATCAAGTCTGGTGTTGACAGGTCATGGTCTGAAGGATGTCAGTGGTCAGAGGTCGGTGTAGTTGTGGGGCTGAGATGTCAATGTGGAATAAATTGAATAGTTCCTTCAGAGTGTGTTAGAATTCAAATTCCCGAGGGTCTCCATATGCAACTCCAATCCTTGCTGGAATAACAACTGATCCAGGAAAATTCTTTTAGCTCATATTTGTGATGGTCATTTCTTCAAACAGTTTATTACATTTTGATGGCTTATCTCAGAACCATTTATAAAGTTTCAGGGTTGTATAAATTGACAAAAGATGGAATCTTTCACACTTCTTAGGGGTTTCATTATTTGCTTTTATCCTACTGGAATACAAAATGGTATGGTTTGCTTTCGATCAATCTCTCAGGCACTGTCTGCTTCAAAAAAACATGATTGTCTACAGAGATTCTGTTGTTCTTTAAGAAACCAGATGGAAAATTAACGTTTCCAACTGTATCTAAGAAAAAAAACACACCCACGTAACCATCCATCAAAACTTCTGACTTTGACCTTCTGTAAAATAATCTATTAAAAGTTATTAAGACAATCAACTCCCACTTTGCGAAAGTAATTTGCAGATCCTTTACTCTACCTGTTGTACACTGTGTCACATTTTTGTTTCAGTCAGTAATAATCTATAGCAACTTCTGATGAAAGATCTCACTGAAAATGTTAACCTTTTATCTTTTAGAATATCATGACTATCCCATTCATTCTCAATGCCTTGTTTTATTTCTTTAACAAAGGAGATGGAGACTTAGCTTAACTTCTCTTTCCAGCATCTTCTGAATCTTATTTTTGCCCCCTGGTAGAAACAAAGTTAAAAGGCTTCAATGCAACCCTTGTTCTCTGAGATTATATCCTGCGCCCTGGCCGATGGATGAAGAGATATACAGTGCCGGGCAGATGGTGTATTAACGTCTCAATCCCACAATGCCTGGAAGGGTTCACTGGTGCATCACTCTTCCCACACTGAGATTGTTTAATTGCTGTCTCCCCCACTATTATTTGCCAACTTACTTCCCTTCTCTTCCCACTCTCATTATCTCTTCCAACTCTTGGCTGCAAAAGTAGTTTCTCTGCCTTTGTTCCTCTGTCCCTTCCTGTTTCCCTTCCCTTGCCAGCACAGCCCCAGTACCTTCTTCTATCCTGCTCTCATCTTCCTCACTGCCTGATCTCTCCTCCATTCCTGTTCCTGATAACATGTCCAATTTCCCTTTATACTCCTTCTCTCTATGGTTTGTTCTACTTAACTTCTTATTTTAACTTCTTTCTCTCATTACTCCTGGTCTACCCATTCTCTTCCTCACCCTCTTCCGTGCCCCTGACCTCTCACTCTCCTCTTATTCCCTTCAGGTCTTCATAATCTCTTTTCTCCTCTCATCTCTACGTTCTCCACCCTTACCATTCTGGACCTCTCACTGGCCTCACTGAAGCGCTCTCATAATGTCTCTTGTGCTCTTCTTATTTGTTTCTGCTTGTCCACTCTATGTCTATCATACCCTTTTCATCTCTCACCCCTACCTCATTTCTCTCTTCCTCCTCATTCCTGCTCCCTATCCACTTCTTCCTTTTCCACTTGGGTCAGTTATTCCCCAACTCCTTAAGCCTGCTCAACTTAATTATTGTGCTGGATCTTCTACATTTGATGGAGGTTTTTTTTTGGTAGTCATGACAAACTCGTATGTTGTATTTCAAAATTTATGTTAAATAAGTACCATGGACAAAATGGTAAGTCACTGAATTGTAAATTATAACAGTAATGGATGTTGGAGAATGCTTTATTAATTTAACATTCACCATTCTGTTTCAGCACAGTACTCTATAACAGGCACCATCAGTTGCAAAAATCATTATATAGCATTTATTTTGAAAATGGTACTTCTGCACTTCACTTAAAAAAAATCTTCAGCATATCTGATATCAAGAATGTGGCACTTACTCAAAAAAAGGGCACAAATTTCAGTCTCCCATCATGATTTCATCACTTTCATGTTGGATTTTGTGACTATAGTGTGGACTTCATACAGAATGACCTCCCATGACAAGAATGTTATGATGAGAGCGAGATGCACTATTAATATTTAAAACGTATAAATGACGTATTTACTTGATTTTAAGTGATCTGTCCAAAGAACTATCATGTCTCAAGTTACTTCCTTAGTTCCCTTTCATACTTCAGAGACATAAGGATGAGATTTCTGCTTCCTGTTGCCAACCAGGTTCTCCGAGTTTCTAGACAAGATTTTTATCTGTTCTATTGATTGGATGGGGATATCGCTGTCAAGGTAGCCATCATTGGCCAACTTGATTGCTCCAGAATTGAATGGCTTTCAGATGACAATTAAGAGTCAACCACATTGCAATGGGTTTAAGGTAACATGTAAATCAGACTGACTAAGGATGGTAGATTTCCTTCCCAGAAGGACATGAGGAAATGAGTTGGGCTTTTACAATTGGCGGTAGTATCAGGTCACCATACCGAGACTTCAATTCCTTTTGTTACTAATTAAGTTTAAATTATATTCGCTATCATGGTAGGATTTGAACCATTCTCCCCAGAGCATTAACCTGAGCCTCTGGATTATTATTCCATGGCATTATCACTATGCCATGGTCATTAAAATTCAAGCAGAGGTAGGAAACCTGGGCAATAACAGGGCAGGGAGAAAATTTTAATCCTCAAGGGTGAGTGTGTCCGTGTTTCCAAGGCTGGTTAGATGGAAATGTGGCTGCAGGATGATTCCAGTCTCTTGGCTCCCACATTTAACTAAAATACTTGTCAGAAATTTAGAACAATCATGTGAGAATTCAACTGAGAGCTTCTCGACATTGTGATCGGCAAGTCACATTTTCAAATTAAATCTTGGCCATTGAAATGACATTCTCATTGCTGAGCAACAAGGGGCTGATTAATAAAATTGGTGCTCATTATCACCTTCATTACTTCCAAGTCACTCCTCAGTATTATGTGAGCTCCCATTCTCAAACCTGCCAAATATATGTTTTACACCGAGAGTTCCCGTCATGAAATTCTGAGCAGGTACTGAGTGACTTCAGCTTGCCATTTGCTCTTCTGAACTTGGATATCTGGCATCAACACCTCAGGGCACACTTCATGCAAAGCAACCACACACACCCCACATCCACAGACATTGGCATTTCAGAAGTACCAGCCTCATTACATCATCACGGTACAGCTCCAAACCACTCACAATGCATTTGTGTATTTTAATGCTGCATTTTGGAGTGTCTGATTGGAATGCTATTGCAAGGATATTTCGTATGCAGAGAAGGGACCCAGCGACAGGATTGAATCAGATTTCAAGTCTGCTTGTGCGCTCTCTAAGCACACACTTATTTTGTGCCAACCCAGGCACTCCCAGAATCCTTGCCTCACCTTACCTTTGGTACATTTTGCCACTTCAGCAAGACTTTAAAGGCCCACAGCAGTTAGCACCTTACTGTTTAGTGTGGACACAAAGCCTGGCAGATTGTCATGCTTGTCAGATATTATCAGTCAAGGGCTTGAAGATGTTACTGTATGGCACAGGGCTATATCAATCTCATACCATCAAACACGCTGTGTGTGCATCAACCAAATGACCATGTCTCAAAGTCAAAGGGGAGTAGTCCTCAGTCTACTCAGTCTTCAAGTTAAAGGGATCTGTCAGTAGACAGAAGGTCACAGTACAATTAGTCAAGGGCAGCATTGGCTCACAGTTTAAGGGCTTCAGTACATTTTGTCATCGAGTCATAGAGATGTATAGAACAGAATCAGACCCTTCAGTCCAACTCGTCCATGCTGACCAAATATCTTCAATGAATCCAGTCCCATTTGCCAGCACTTGGTCCATATCCCTCTAAAACCTTCTTCTTCATATACCCATCCAGCTAACTTCTAAATGTTTTCATTGTACCAGCCTCCATCACTTCTGGTGGCGGTTCATTCCATACATGCACCACCCTCTTTCGGTTTTTATTCTGTGAAGAAGTTGCCCCTTAAAATTATTTTCAATCTTTCCTCTCTCACCTTAAACCTATGCCCCCTAGCTTTGGGTTTCCCTACTTTTTTGGGGAAAAGACCTTGACCTATCCATAGCCGTCATGATTTTGTAAACCTCTATAAGGTCATCCTCAGCCTCCGACGCTCCAGGGAAACTAGTCCCAGCCTGTTCAGCCTCTCACTACAGATCAGACTCTCCAACCCTGGCAACATTCTTGTAAATCTTTTCTGAACCCTTTCAAGTTTCCCGACATCTTTCCTATTGCCGGGAGACCTGAACTGCATCCAATATTCCAAAAGTGGCCTAACTAAGGTTCTGTACAGCTGCAATATGACCTCCCAACTCCTATACTCAATGCGTCGACCAATAAAGGCAACTGACTCACCTCACTTCCCTATCACAACGTTATCCCCTGATAACTGCCAATGTGCTCACTGATATTCATTGAACAGACTCTCAGGGCTGGCCACAGTTCACTCCCTGCCCAACTTGGACAGACATCATTGGCTGATGACGCTGACTGGTTTTCAGGTACAGGCCTAAAACCTCAATATTCCGTGCTACCCGTCACTCCCATGACTACTGATCTTCCCCATGTTCCCACCTACCAACTGTACCTCTTATGTTGAACCCTTAGGCTCCACCCCTGACAAGTCATCCACTCATGACAATCAGATTCTGTTCACTCGGGGTGTGGTCAGAGCCATTTACCATTTGTAGGTTGGATTTGGGAGCTGAAAGATAATGGAAGGCATTACAGGTCACAATAGTCACAATGAGCACTGAGGAAGTTAGAATAACTGAACTATTGGAAAACTTAACTAAATAATAAATAAAATACCTACTACTAATTGACTGTTCCAATGTAGTACCATCCCAAAAACACACCGCTGTGCAAAATGGTAAATTCAAACACAGATTCTTACATGCAGTTCTTCAATCCAGGAGGAAACAATAGCAAGAGAGATTTCAGAGAAACCAGAAGCTAGGGATCATTTACTGAAGTTTCTAACCCTTCTGGGACCTCAAACAACTTCTGACTGCTACAGTTAAAAAAAATCTAGAAGCATGGTCTGTGAGAGATGGCCACCCCCCCTTCCATTGTTACAACTGTTTAAAAAAAAACGAAAAGGCCTCCCATGGTATTTACTTAAACGGTTTCCAGCAGCCAGTTTGGCACCTCTGCCTTTACAACCTCTCTCCAAAAAAAAACCCAAGACAAAATAGTATTTTTAAAGTTCAGGCAACATCACAAGTGCATGCCATGTCCAACTGTGTCTGCTGGTCGCAAGCCATGCGCCTGGCCATTGCAGATTAAAGATAGTGGGCGGCACGTTGGCACAGTGGTTAGCACTGCTGCCTCACAGCGCCAGAGACCCGGGTTCAATTCCCACCTCAGGCGACTGACTGTGTGGAGTTTGCACGTTCTCCCCGTGTCTGCGTGGGTTTCCTCCGGGTGCTCCGGTTTCCTCCCACAGTCCAAAAATGTGCAGGTCAGGTGAATTGGCCATGCTAAATTGCCCATAGTGTTAGGTAGGGGGTAAATGTAGGGGTATGGGTGGGTTTCGCTTCGGCGGGTCGGTGTGGACTTGTTGGGCCGAAGGGCCTGTTTCCACACTGTAAGTAATCTAATCTAATAGTCACATTGGTATTTGAAATGATGTCTTTAATAGTTGATGTAGATTTGGGAGGAGAAGAGTTCAATACCCATACAGCTCTTGCAATGTCCTACTGTCCCTTTGCAACATGACTGGTACTGCTTTCATTGGACCAAAATCCAAAGTCAAAGTTCTATGTCCCTCCTTGTCAGAGTGCTCCATGTCCCGCTGTGTGAAATAGTGTGTAAAGCTGTCACTTGTGAGTGATATGAATGCTGATTGCTCACGTCACTAAAGACCTGTTCTGATCCTTACGTTCCCTCACACTAGCTCATTGTCAATGGGGCTGATAGATCCAGCCACAGATGATGTGTAGCAAAGACATTGGGAAATGGAAGAACACCAGATGTATCAGCAAGCCCAAATGACCAGCAGCAATCGGCTGTGGACTCCAAGCCATTTGTACATGAAGACACCGCACCTGGAGGCCTCCTCGAGATGGGTAGGAGATACAGAAGGCCCAGAATCCATTCTCCTCCATGCCACTTCCTCCGGATGAGTGAGGTGAATGCTTTGAATCTTCCCTGTATGTGTCCATAATGAACATTGGTTGGCATTGACCAGACTAAAGTCAAGATTAGGGTGGCGCTGGAAAAGCACAGCAGGTCAAGCAGCATCCGAGGAGCAGGAAAATCGACATTTCGGGCGAAAGCCCTTCATCAGGAAACGGATGAGAAATTGAGCAGAGTAGCATGATTTAAGGGGTTGTAAGAGGGAATGTGGCTAAGGACAGATCACCTATGTGGCCTGGTGCTTAATCCGCAATTGGAGTAAGAAAATGAAGCTGAATGTGCAAGAAAGTATCTGCCTTCTACATGCTGTGAGAGGCATTGGTTTGTGGCTACTGTACCGCTACAGTGACAGTGACGGGAACCCCTTTATTGTGTAATGGCTGGGGTTCAAGGATAGCACCTGATACAGGGATCCCAATGAGTACTTCACCCCACGACGAATGGGAAAGTTGGGGTAAGTCTGTGCCAAGAGGTGAGCAATAGGGCTGTGATAGCTCATTGAAGGGAGTGAAGACATTGAAGATGAAGGTGAGAGACTTATTGAGATTGGTAGCTGCAAAAGTTTTGCAGTGAGTGTGCAGTTTTAAATGAATTGTGAAAGAGGTTTTTACACAGCAGTCATAAAAGGAAGCCCAGTTAGAATGGGAAAGCAGGGTGGCTGTGTCTGCAATTGATATGAAAGGACCAGCAAAGCTACATGAGATAGCAATATGAAAGGGGTGTTGAAAGTATGTGCCTGTGAATTTATTTGGAGGAAAATATCAAGTAAGGACAAAAGGGTAGTGAACTCAAAGGCCGGAGATGGAGTTTATGTCACCGAAGATGAGACATCCCTTGGTTTAAAGGAAAAACGTAGCAAATATTTCTTGGTATAAAAGTTGGCATAGTTCCAAGGCATTACCAAATGGGAGTGATGGAAAAGGTGAGATGCTCAAAGGAAGAGGAAATATTTGAGGACGAAATAGAAATCTATGTGAGGCGAGTGGAAGGTCCAGCAGGGTGAGGAGGCTCCCAGAAGGAAGATGCCATTGATCTTCAGCCAAGTATTTGTCAAGTTCGCTCTGTCAATCACCAGCAAAAAGTTCATGAGTTGCAGCTGACCTTTGCTCTCAAGTGAGAAACATTTTGGAGGGCGATGGGGAATGTGCTAGCACGAGATGATTTGTCAACTGAGTTCCCGGTGTCTACTGTGGGAAAGATGAGTTCATCGGGAAGGAGATTGGTAAGAACAGCTCCCAACGGGAAAACCAGATGAGGAGTTCAGCAAGAGAGATAGATGGAGCGGTTGTGGTGCTATTTGTAAGGAGGCCGCGGCAAGTGCGTTGGCTGTCCTTCGTTGGATGACAAAGAAGATGAAGAGGGATGCTGCAGGCTTATCTTGAAGGGGAGTTAAACCTAGAATTGTGGCAGGAGTGTAGGCTTGAGAAACACCGATCGATTGAGGAAGGGATTTGATGATACGAACAGAGGAATGGAATAGTAGACCGTGATGTTATCATCATGCCATTTTAATCTCTAGCCAAATACAGAATAATTTACTTACATTGATGTGGCTATAGTTTCAGACAAAGTACAAAAAGGCTACTCTACTTTAACCTTATTCCAGAACAGCCAAGGCACAGAAATCTAATTGAAGTCAGTGATTACATTTATCTCAAGGCTGGTCTGCTTCATTTGAATGGCTGCAAGTGTGATGTCGAATTATTTACTTATGTTTAGGGCTGAGAAGTTTAATTTATATTATTGGTCTACCAATTTTAAATGGTAACAAAAGCTTTAATAATATCTTTTTGCAAAATTGAACTCCTACTCTTATAAAAACTTTATCTGCTTTTTTAACAAAGATTTTATTCTTCTCATTATGATTCGGACATTTTAAGTATTTGTGGTATTTACAAATGTACTATATAATTGTTAAGTGCAGACATATTGACATAGTTCAAAGTAATATTTCTATATTGCTGTTTTAGTCACTTTCATCACTTTACTCTCTCAAACGTATACAATTTTACAAAATGTTGGCTGCTTTTACTAATTGCAGGAGTCACAGCCTGACATTGAGCATGTTCAGTTTTCATTTCTATTCATACCTCCTTAGTAGGACATTTGATTTACATTAGCAATCTTGATTAATAATATAAATGAAATTTAATGCATGCATCTGGGAAATGTAAAAGCTTTCTCCTTTAATTTTTTTTTCACTCTTTCCAAATGATTTCATCGGTTTGAACAAATTCATTAGGTCCTGAAAGACTGTTTATGCATAATTTACAACGCTGGGCTTTAAAAGCTTCTGAAAACTGAAGAATTCATTTGAAAAGAATCTTATAAAATATTATTGTTGGCGTTAAGTATTAAATGAATTTTGTCAGGCAGGGAGTAAAATTCCAAGTGTGGTTTATTTTCCCATTATATGCAGTTTGTTTACAATTATAGTTTCAAAATAATTATGTGCGTGAAGATTTATAGTTAATGCACATAAACCAAATAAAAACTCTTGTCCACAGTTGTCAGATTTGCAAGTTAACAGTGCCACCTGGTGGAATATTTGTGGAATTGTCTTTGCTTGTCAGTTATTACCAATTTGGCAAAATATAAGTCACATAATGAATGTTGAAACCATTCCCACTTACCCTGTCAAATTCTTGCTTCCTAAATGAGCACTGGTGTTATCTAATGCAAAGTGCACCAAACTGATGCAAACATATAATACAGATCACAATTTTGACGCCCAAAGTGAAAAAATAAATGTACTGCTTTGCAGTAAAGTGTGTGCATGTTGATGTTAGAAGTGATAAAATGATACAATTTAGATGTTGAGCCAATGACTTATGGTGGATGACTCATTCTCAGTTTATAATAGAGCTACAAAAATTAATAGTTTATTCTCATGTATATGTCTGGGAAGGAAGAAATGTGTTTTAGTAATTCATCTTGGCATTGTTGGTACTTGCTGATGAGTTTGGCAATGTCCCCAATTTGACATTTTCATTGTTGTCTTCATATTTCTCCATGACTTCACTTTCCCTAATCTTTTCAATTTCCTCCAGCCTTAAAAATAAAATTCAAGATCTTTTAGGAATAAAAATGGTGAGAAAAGTTTGGAACTCTCTTTCTCAAAAAGCAACTGATGCCAGATGAATTCCTAAGTTTGAAACCCAGGTGGATGCATTTTTGTTTGCCAAACACGTTAAGGAATTTTGAACTAAGGCAAGTTTGTGAAATTTGTTGGCAGATTTGTTGCAAAACTAAGCAAGCTTTAAGGGGCCAAAAGTTTGGAGATCACTGCAGGCCTCCAGTTCGGGGCTTTTGAGCAACTATTACGTTAATAACTTAAGCAGTGATGGCCACATAATCAATGGGCCCAAAGTTTTGTAAATAAGTCCCCTTACCACCCCACCACCAATATTTTCCACTTCTCTCTTTTCCTTTTTAAGATGTTTCTCCAAACGTCTATCTCTGACCAGGATTTTGGTTACATGTTCTTGCATTTCATTATGTAGGTCTGGTGTCAAATATTGGGGTTTAGATTAGAGTGGTGCTGGAAAAGCACAGCAGGTCAGGCAGCATCCGAGGAACAGGAAAGTCGACGTTTCGGGCAAAAGCCCTTCATCAGGAATCTTCATCAGGTGTCAAATATTGTCCATTAATGTTCTTGTAAAGATTTGGGATATTTTCCTATGCTCGAGGTCTAATAAAAGTTCAATTATTGTTGTCTTCATTGGATTTTAGCAGCTATGAATCTCAGAAATTGCAAAATAGAAACAATATGTATATTTCTATTTATCCTATCTTGTCCAGGAATTAGTAGAAGTCCCCCATCTACAAGCACAGCATGTGGAAGCTTGTTAAATTATCTTTTTATTTCCGCTGCTGTCAATAATTCCATGTGTTAGTCATTCTTTAAGACTAATTCTCTAGTGCAGCATGAAGAGTACACCTCACCTAGAAAGATAGTTGGGGAGTTACTGGTCCACAAGAGATAACTGATAACCTCCGGAGTTACCTTTTTCCATTATGCTTTTATGATGTTCCTTTCACTTATGAAAAGCCCAAGCTTCTCCAGTCACTTCCCATTTCTTCAGACACCAGTGATGGATTTTGTGGGCTGTTTCTGCACTGCCTCCATGAGTTTAATATTCCCCTCGTGATGAGAAATGGGCAAACACATGATCTAATCACAGCATTCTGCAGCTTAAGTATAATTTTCTTCGATTTATTTTGCAGTGTTTTGACAGTATCTGTTGGATGTTGTCATCATGCTTATTAGCATATTGCACACTATGTCCATGAAAGCTGTCAGATAGTTTCCAATGTTTAGTTATTCACTAATGTAGGAATGAGCCACAGTTTTATGGTTCTACTGGAACCTTCCAGCTTGTGTTAGGACTGAAGCCAGATTTCCAGATGTGTATATTGTGTGTTTGTTGCTGTATGTACTGAAAACAATAGGCACTTTGTCACTCGCACCCATAATGGAATGATGGGTCACCCAATTTTCCTCAATTTCTAAAAGAATTTTTTTTAAAAATTGGTTTGGCATGTTGTTAACACTTAGGAACAAGAAAGATTTCCTTCAAAACATTATCAGGATGTATATGCAGTTTGGGCTGAAATACCTTCTTACTTACTTCATGCTAATCTTTTAATTCTGTTTTGATATTTTTAAATACATCGAATACTGACACAATGTTCATAAAATTGGAGAAGTGATTAATTCCTGCAAGGGTGATTAAACGTTTTTGTTAATTAACAGTTTGAATAATACCAAAATAATATTGTTAATTGTAGCAATTTGTGAATTTAGCCAACCACCTGCGGCACGGTGGCACAGTGGTTAGCACTGCTGCCTCACAGCGCCAGAGACCCGGGTTCAATTCCCGCCTCAGGCGACTGACTGTGTGGAGTTTGCACGTTCTCCCTGTATCTGCGTGGGTTTCCTCCGGGTACTCCGGTTTCCTCCCACAGTCCAAAGATGTGCAGGTCAGGTGAATTGGCCATGCTAAATTGCCCGTAGTGTTAGGTAAGGGGTATGGGTGGGTTGCGCTTCGGCGGGGCGGTGTGGACTTGTTGGGCTGAAGGGCCTGTTTCCACACTGTAAGTAATCTAATCTAACCTACATTGGTTTTGAATAAGAGGAACATACAAACAAATTAATTAGGTTTGGTTAAAAAAAACTTAATTAACATTTGATTCCTTGCATCTTTTCCATTATTTGATAAGATTATGGATAATCTGATTGTAATCTGTATCTTTCTGTCTACTCCTATATCCTTTAATTCCTTTATCAATCAAAAATCTAAATCCTCAAAATATACAATATCCTTGCTCCCCACTGGTTTTTGGGGAAGACAATTTCACAGACTAACAACCATTGAGGGAAATCATTATTCCTCATCGCCTTCATAAATGGAAGACCAATTATATTTAAACAGTGTCCGTAGCTTTAGTGTTTTCCATTTGGTAAAACAACAGATTTGCATCGCTCATGTCCGGTCCGCTCCGGGTCTTACATGTTTCAATAAGATCACTTCATATTCTTCAGAAGTCCAATGGATAGAAACACACATGACAAACCTTTTATCCCAAGAGTCAGCCAAATGAGATGCCTCTGCACTGCTTCTAATATAAGCATATCCTTTCTTAAATAAGGAGACCAAAGTTTAACTCAGTACTCCAGATATAGTCTCACCAATGCCCTGAATGGTTGTTGCAAAACATAATTATGTTTATATTTCTGCACCCTTATCTCAGCCTCAACTCCATTTTCCTTTGTTCTCTCCATAATCCTTCAACCCATTGCTAATTAAAAATCTGTCTACTTTCTCCTTATAATTACACAATGTCCCAGCGTCCACCACACTCTCGAGTAGTGAATTCCACAGATTCACAACCCTTTGAGAGAAGTAATTTCTCCTCATCTGTATTTTAAATCTACTACCATTTATTTTAAAATGATGAGCTCCCTTTCAAAATTGACCAAGTTAAGGAACATCCTCTCTACTTCTACTTGCTCAATCCCCCTTAGCATCTTTGTATAGCTAATTAGACCTCTGATCATTCTTCTAAGTTCCAGAGGGTATAAATCTAAACTGCTCAATCTCTCTTCATAAAACAAGCCCACACATTGACTCTCCAACATGAAAATGACCCATTTATCCATGCTCTGTGTTTCTTTTTAACTAACCAATCCTTTATCCCAGCTCATATCAACCTGGTACACAGTGAGCTTTTAGACATGGAAATGTGTTGCTGGAAAAGTGCAGCAGGTCAGGCAGCATCTAGGGAACAGGAGAATCGACGTTTCGGGCATTAGCCCTTCTTCACAGTGAGCTTTTGTTCTGTTTATTTTATCTTAAAATTTTAACCTTTTATTCGGATTATTTTATTATAATCCTTGATGTAGCATCTTGCCAAATTACTTTTTCAAATCCAGTGTGAATATCCACATCTACAGGGTCTCCTTTATCCATGATATGTATTACTTCTTCAAAGAATTCTAATAAGCGACGCAAAAATTATTTCCCTTTCACAAAAACCACACTGACTTTGTCTAATTGGATGAAAGTTTTCTAACTGATCTGCTATAACCTTCTTAAAATCAGATTCTCGAAATTTCCATATTGTACATATTAGATTAACTAGCCTACCTTCAACTGGTTTCTGTGATAGTCCTCTCTTGTGTAGAAGAGTTACAATTTGCTATTTCCCAATCTGAGGAGACCTTTCCAGATCAAGGGAACTTGAAACCTAAAACCTTTGCGTCAAT
Source organism: Chiloscyllium plagiosum (assembly GCF_004010195.1). Lineage (NCBI taxonomy): Eukaryota > Metazoa > Chordata > Chondrichthyes > Orectolobiformes > Hemiscylliidae > Chiloscyllium > Chiloscyllium plagiosum. The sequence continues at coordinate 14,075,456 of NC_057714.1, read as the reverse complement.
TATCTCAGCAGTCATTTCTTTCAAGACCTGAGTTCATCAGGACCTGTGGATGTATCAGCTTTTAGATCAATAGTTTTGATAGAACCTTTCCCTGGTGTTTGTGATTCTTTTAAGTTCCTTTCTCCTTTTCACATGGTTGGATTACAATAATTTCTGGGATGTTGTTTGTCTTTGTAAAGACAGATATTTAATATCTGTACAATGTTTCCACCATTTTCTCATTTCTCACTGTTCATTTCCAGACTCATACTCTGAAGGATTAATGTTGACTTTTTACTATTTTTAATGCCTGTCAAATCTTTTCCTATTTGACTCTATATTTCGAGGTGGCATTTTTCATACTCAATTATTTCCCTGTTTTGTCATTCTTTGTTGCCTTTCATATTCTGTCAAATCTTCTGACCGGCCAAACATTATGGAATTGTACTCTTTTTCTGTCAAGTTGACACTAGTATTAACTGACCTTGTTATCCACAAACATTGCCTCCTTCCCTGAAGCCTTCCTTTCAATTTTCATTAGAATTTCTTAGAATCCCTACAGTGTGGAAACAGGCCCTTCAATCCAACAAGTCCATACTGACCCTCTGAAGAGGATCGCACCCAAACCCATTCCCCTACCTTATTACTCTACATTGGCCCCTGAGTAATGCACCTAATTTATGCATCCCTGAACACTATGGGCGAGTGGAACATTTCTTTGCTGAGTGTCATGAACTACATAAGGATCAATGTTGGATATAACCATTCTGAAAATTTTTACAAACAAAAGATTGGTGCACTTACAGTCTTTTTTTACCTGCACACAAAGCATAACCAATAATGTTCTTTTCTCAAGGTCATTGGGTGCATTTAAGAGACTGCTGGACATGCATATGGTCACAGAAATTTGAGGGTGCATACTTGAGGATCAATGGTTGGCACCACATCGTGGGCTGAAGGGCCTGTTCTGTGCTGTACTGTTCTATGTTCTATGTTTGTTTGAGACCATTTAGATCTCTTTACAGCTTATCACTATATTTTCTTTTTTGTAAACATGCAATCGCCTTGTGTTTAGCTTTCAAAGGCAGATCTTATTATAAGCTGTGCCCATTGTTGCTCCTGTGATTGCCTTGTATATTCCTCATTAATCCCAATGTTATTATTCGAGCTCAATATTGTCTGGTCATGCAGTTGCCAGTTGTAGTGGTATGTATAGTTTTATTTCTTTAAAAGCTTTGTTGCTTTAACAGCTTGATAGCCAAGAACCAGCACGTAAACCACATGTGCAGTCCTGCGAAAACAGCACTAGGAGGTGGTTGCGTGCAGAAGTTGTTGTCTAAGCTGTTAATAAATCTATGTTAAGTAGACTAAACCCATGCTACTCAATGTATGTTACTTACAAATAACACAAGAAAACATGACAGTATGTGATTGTGCTGCACCTGATGGCCCACAGTGGATTACAGATGCCAGCATGAGATGGTGATATACGTAAAACAAGAACCATTTCCCAAGAAATATCATTGGATTAACCTGCTGTCAATCATGTCACCTTATTACACTTGATTGGTCTTTTCTTGTAATTAAGTCTGTGCTGTCTCTTAAAAAACCTATAAATAATGTTTAATTTTCAAATGTAATTGCATAATTTCACTACAGAACACAGAAGCTTTAACCTCTGTGTTGCTGGACAAATCTGCACCAGGGTGCCTTATTTTATTAAATTGGTAACCTTGTTTTACACAGACCGCATTCCATTGTTTCTTTCAACTGATCACGAAACCGAGAGGTCCCACCTGGGGTCTGCATCTTCAATTGGTTAGGTTGGAGTGCTGCAAAACACAAAGTCGGATCTGCTCATGTGAAGACAAGAGTGCTTTTGAAAAAAAAAAGTTACATTTTTCAATATATGTGTATATATATATATATTCAATCACAAAAGGATCCCTTGACCTTCTTCTGGAAAGGTTTATAGAGAGAAGAACTTGCCCATCTAGGAACAGGTAACTCCCAGCACAACTTGAAATGGGCCATACATATAATAAGTAATCAACTGAAGTGTTTAAACATGGATTTTTCACTCTAACATTTGTCACAGGTTTTCTGGACATCCTGGAATTTGCGAGTGAAAGCAAAAAAAGCTGACAACAGCAACCACAGGCGGCTGAAGCAACAAAAGAAAAGTCCACCAATAAGGATTCACCCTCATTGTTAATAGCCCATCTTTTCGGCAAGCATTTGCAAACTGTTGGAATACGACATGTCAGACCTGGTGAGCCATGCTCACTATAAAGTGGTTACGATGGTTGTCAAATTTGTTTCATCCATGTTGGCCAGGACCTTCAGAATGGCTGAGATTTGGAGCACCCTGCACAGGATTGGGACATGCAGCAGGATTCAGGTATGGAGGCCTTTTGGAACGTTCAGAGAAAACAAAAGGTGGTGACCAGGAGAAGGAGGAATGCAAAGAGATAATGGAAATATATTACAAGCGTACGGGTTACTGCCTGAGATGTCCTTAATATTGTGAGGTTCACCTAGATTCAAGCACACTACTCCTCCAGCATCTGCATGAACTATCCTGAACCTTCCCTCTCCCAACCTCTCTCTAAAGTCACGCACAGCAAACAGACCAGCAAATAATAAACTTTATTTCCCATCCAAGTTTTGGTCCCTGTCAATTCATGTCTTCTCATTCAACATGAAACAATGAAAAGAGGCAACTTGCCAGCCAGCCAAAGAAAAAGCACATGGGAAACAGGATGCAACCTTTTGATGATTTATCTTTCCCTTGTCTCACTTCAGGCTCTCTTATTTCTAACTGTTTCAAAATACATATGGGGAATACCTCTTTCAATATTGGAATTGAGAGCATCCCATGTGGGGCAGCACAATGCTCAGTGGTTAGCACTGCTGCCTCACAGCACCAGAGACCCGGGTGTGATTCCAGCTTCAGGTGACTGTTTGTTTAGAGTTTGCACATTCTCCCCTTGTCTGCGTGGGTTTCCTTCAGGAATTCTGGTTTCCTCCCAGTTGAAAGACTTACAGGTAAGGTGGATTGGCCATTGCTAACTTGTCCCATAGTATATGTGGTTCTGTTCGCCGATCTGGAAATTTTTGTTGCAAACGTTTTGTCCCCTGTCTAGGTGACATCCTCAGTGCTTGGGAGCCTCCTGTGAAGCGCTTCTGTGGTGTTTCCTCCGGCATTTATAGTGGCCTGTCCTGCCGCTTCCGGTTGTCAGTTTCAGCTGTCCGCTGTAGTGGCCGGTATATTGGGTCCAGGTCGATGTGTTTGTTGATGGAGTTTGTGGATGAGTGCCATGCTTCTAGGAATTCCCTGGCTGTTCTTTGTTTCGCTTGCCCTATAATAGTAGTGTTGTCCCAGTCAAATTCATGTTGCTTGTCGTCTACGTGTGTGGCTACTAGGGATAGCTGGTCGTGTCGTTTCGTGGCTGGTTGATGTTCGTGGATTCGGATCGTTAGCTGTCTTCCTGTTTGTCCTATATAGTGTTTTGTGCAGTCCTTGCTTGGGATTTTGTACACTACACAGAAGCGCTTCACAGGAGGCTCCCAAGCACTGAGGATGTCACCTAGACAGGGGACGAAATGTTTGCAACAAAAATTTCCAGCTCGGCGAACAGAACCACAGCAACGAGCACCCGAGCTACAAATCTTCTCACAAACTTTGTCCCATAGTATCCACAGATGTGCAGGCTAGCTGGGTTCACCATGGTAATGTGGGAGACTAGGTGGGATGCTTTTTGGAGATTTGATGCAGACTCAGTAGGCTGAATGACCTCTTTCCTGTAGGGATTCTATCATTGTTATCATGCCCATTGATGCTATGTGATGTGATACCCAAAAACGAAATGAGTCAATGGCAGTGAACAGTTAATAGGAGATGTGCTGCACCGGGGGACATGGATATCACCATTACACGTGTGTGGCAGGTACTCATGCGACTCAGCCAACATTGTGTATCTCATACGCCGCAGGCAAGGATGCCCTGAGGCATGGTACATTGCTGAAACTGAGCAGAGGCTACGGCAACGGATGATTGGCACCTCACAACAATCAACAAACAGGAGCGTTCCCTCCCAGCTGGAGAATACTTCAGTGGTCCAGGACATTCGACCTCAGACCTTCGGGTGACCATCCTCCAAGGCAGACTTTGTTTCAGGCAGCAGCGAAAAGTGGCCGAGAAGAGGCTGATAGCTAAATTCGGTACCAATAAGGAGGGCCTCAACCAGGACCTTGGGTTCATGTCACCCTACAGGTGACCACCATTGTACTACACACACACACACACACACACAGGTTTCGACCACTCTACACTCTCTCAGACACTCAACCCCGCCACCCCAGACATGCACATATATTCCAACACTCAAACATGCACCCCCTCAGACTTAAGACACTCCACAATTTGTGGGGTCAATTTGTACTTGCAGAGTTACATTGCACTTTGCTCAAAAACTGCATGAATCCATGTAAGATTCTGTTCATTCATTTTTTAGATTCGAATCAGTCTAAACATTATGGCACAGACAGCAGCACACAGGGGGCTAACACCTTCAACACATTATCTAGGATGACACCAATTGTTAAAGTTAACCTAAGAATGTAACTTCTTCTTAAAAGATAAAGTTTTGTGATTTAAATATGAAAAAAGTGAATCTAACATGATCATTCTAACAGATGAGAGAGTTAACAAACAATCAAGGTATTTTTCAATGTATAATTTCAGTTATATCACACTGTAAACGTTTGCTATAAATTCTGTGTCTTACAATTTGTATTCTACAACCACCTGAGGAAGGAGCGTCGCTCCGAAAGCTAGTTCTTCCATTTAAACCTATAACCTGGTGTTGTGTGATTTTTAACTTTGTACACCCCAGTCCAACACCAGCATCTCCAAATCAGCACAGGTTTCTGACTTGCCCACGCGTTGCATTACAACATCATTTCAATGAGCCACCAAACACTGCGGCACAGAGGAACTACAAAGAGCAGAGGAAAATCACCGATACATTGTATTCAAAAAGAAAATGTACCCAATGAACGCAGTCCATCGATTTCTCAGCAGCAAACCCAAACACGCAGACAAAATGCGTCCAGAAACCCTAGCCACTCTCCCCTACATCAAACACATCTTGGAAATGACTGCCAGATTACTCAGACCTCTTGGCATCATGGTAGCCCACAAACCCACCAACACACTAAAACAGCTGCTAATGAACTTGCAAGATCCTATATAGACAACGAGCTAAACTAATGTCATTTACAAAATCCTTTGCAAGAACTGTAACAATCACTACATTGGACAAACAGGCAGAAAACTAGCCACCAGGATACATGAACATCAACTAGCCACAAAAATACATGACCCTCTCTCACTAGTATCTTTTCATAATAATGAGGAAGGACACCACTTTGACTGGGACAACACATCCATCCTAGGATAAGCCAAACAGAGACACTTGTGAGAATTCCTAGAAGCATGGCACTCCAACCAGAACTCTATCAACAAACACATTGACTTGGATCCCATTTACCACCCCCTGAGAAAAAGAACAAGAAATGGCATTACCACAGGAAATGACATCACCAACCCAAGGAAACCTAAATACATAAATAAAAAGCAGGCCATGCCACCAGTGCTTCACCGGAGGCTTACTGAAGATGTTACTTAGTATGATGATGAAACATCTGAAAATGAACCTTCCAGCTCAGCAAGCAAACTAACATCCAAATCCTCAACCAGAGCTACAAATCTTCTCAAAACTCACTAGCAAAAGACTATTCAGGTTTTATTACTTGACATTTTATCTTTACAACTCACGCTCACACAAAATAAATCCCAAGATCTGCCAATTTTTAAAATCTGACAACAAATTTATTTCAGTGGTATTTTCAGGTAAACATTTTAGCCTGGACTTTGAGCCTCATTTTTACTGAATGGGTGATGACTGATAAGAAGCCACTTGCCCAACAAAGTGTCATTTCAGGTCAGTGTGGTGTCAGGAATAGCAGTGGCCCTCAGGTAACTGAGAAAGGTGGAAAGGAAGGAATCGATACATTAACGTAGTTAGGGAGGGGTCTTCCTGTTGGATGGCATCATGTTGTGTTGAGCAATGTCAACTCCTGACAAGTTGCATTCTCACCTTGAGTACAGTTTACGCAAGAAGTGAATGATCCTGATTTAAACCAAGAATTTCCAAATTTCCATGGTGCCAACAGCACTACTAGTGACAAGTGCAATCATCATTAATATGACATGCAGCCTACATCCAGTTGGGAATGTGTATGTGTCTTCCTGCCCACCATTTTGGAGACTTGGTAAACCATTTAAAAACTGAGAATTGTGCAATGTGTAGCTGAATTTGTTATATCTTGTTGCGGCACATGTTTTCAGTAACAGAAATAGTTCTTCAAATTATTCATAGTCACATTATCATTTAAACCGATTAAAATTTTAATTACTTAAAACGAGCATTGATGTTTGTCACTGAGTGCTGGGTTAGGAGATATCAAGGTTTCATTGAAAAAAAGCTGCTGGGACATGGCTTTGATGATACCATCTTGATATTAGACATTAAGAATCAATGTTTTTGTTTTTACCATGAGCAAAAACATTAAAGCAAACTGGACTGAGCCCAGGAATTATTCCTTTTGAAGAAAGTATGTCAGAATGATCCAAAACTTGCTTGGCTAATTCAAAAGCCCTGAACAAGACAATAAGGTCAACACTTAAACTGCGACTCAAATCTTCCAAAACCATCACCCAGTTAGACAATTCAGTGTCACACGGGAAGAATGCTTCTTTTATGGTGATGGAGGTCACAGGTTCTGGGCCCAGACTATTACCTTCCATCCACCTACAAACCTTACAATCTCCTAATTGGGGTGGTTGTGGGAATTCCTTCTGATAGCAAATAATCAAAAATGCTAACTTTCCAGAGATATGTTAATTTTATGGTAACCAAATGAGAATTGGAGAATGTTTGACACAGTAGATAGGAGAGTGACCAATCCCTGTGTCATGGTGTCTAATCCTGTCTTTATTCATGTCAGGCCTTCTTAGGTTGTTTTGTGCTTGATTTCTTCTGCTCTGAATTTCTACTGTAAATGTTATCTATGCCCATGCTTTGGGCAAAGGAAAGTTGTCCTCTCAGTATGAGGTCTGAGCCACCAGTGTCAGAACTGGAGTTCGACAGCTCCATTCCATATTGAAGTGTCCTATCAAATTTTATCTTACCCAATATTAGTCTCCTGGTCGGTAATGTCTGTGCCTCTGAGGTGGAAGCTAATGGTTCAAGTTGCAGGCCAAGATTTGATGGTCATGGAAAGTACACACTTAACACACTTAACACAACACTTAACATAACAGAGTCATTATCAACCTGTAGAATTTTCCAGTATGACAGATAGTAAGAGTAGGAGAGTCTTCTAGTGAGCTCTGTTTAAGGCAAAGTAACATGCATCAAACCCTAGCCCCTGGGTGACAGGCTCGGTGATCTCTTTCAGAAATAGGTAGCCATGGAAACAGACATGAGCACATGCTTTGTCTGCCTCAGAGAAAGCTCTAAGTTCAACTAATGGAGAAAGGACTCGTTGAGCTAAAGTGCAATTTCCTATGGCGCCATTATCAAACAAAAACATTTATGTTTGATTTTGCTAGATATACAGAAATTCGTCCCAATATATTTACAATGTTGTTTAATCAAAATGGGGTCGATTGTGGTGTAAATTTTAACATAGTAATTTTATTAAATCTTTTATATGGTGGGAGCATTCCTGGTGAGTATATGATGCAGCTATACCTACAGTGTTGTTATGGAAGGAGTTCCAGGATTTTGACTCAGTGAAAGTGAAGGAACAGTGAATATTTTAATTAACAGTCTTTGTTGTAATTGCTCTAAAACTAATATCAACTTCTGGTCTGCACGTGTCAAGTAAAACACCAAAATTCAGAAGTTGCTGTAATTAATTATAAGCTTCCCCAAAGGGTATGGTGTTGAGCTTTTATCCAGATTGCAAGCAATTAGGAATCATTAAACTGATAGAACTTCAGTCTTAATCTCTTCATCTCACAGTAAGACATTTTCAAAATGTTGTACTTCGTTGAATGAGGTGTAACGAGATTTCTAACAGCACACTAAGTTGATAATTATTATGAATGAGTCTCAATGGCTTTGTTGGATGTCAGGCCTCTATTATGATCAGAAGGAAGCATTAAAATTTTGAAATAATCTTTTAAAATAGTTATTTATCATATTTCAGTTCTACATTAATCCTATACATATATTCCAATCATTTATTTTTCTGTCTGTTAATATTTGTAAAAAAAAAGTGAACATATCAACACACAAACACAGAACGAGTTAGGCCACTTGCCCTTTTAAGTGTTCTCCAGGATTCAATAAGATCAAGGGTAATATGATTTTATTGTCAACTCTACATTCCTGCATATCACTGATAGTCTCTCACCATCATCCCACCATCACACTCGGTAATTAATCATCTATCTGCCTCTGCGTTAAAAATATCAATGATATTCAAAGACTCACAATCTTCTGAGAGAGAAGTGATTTGTGGTTTATACTTATTGATGTTATGTCTGGAAGAATATGATGATGGAATTGGTTACTTATCCTGCTTGATGTCATTATTGTTCCTATGTGTCTGGAGATTGAATTTGATTTAGCACCAAATTCAAACTAATTTTTGAAAATGGGAAGCCCGTACCACAAAAGGTCTTAAAATTCATGTGCGCAAAATTGGCAGTGATCAGCTTTGTGACACTGCTGACTGCAAAATTCAATCCATTGACTTTATGCAATCATACAAAATCGGTCAGAAGTCACACGACACCAGGTTATAGTCCAACATGTTTATTTGAAACCACAAGTTTTCAGAACGTAGTCCCTTTGTCAGGTGAATTGAAAGAGAAAAGAACACAGACACAGAATTTATAGGCAGAGAGATCAAAAGATCATACACATGCTGTGAAGAGAGTGTCGACAGGCTGAATAATAAGTCTCTGCAGGTGATCAAGAGTGTCAGAGTTAAAAATCACACAACACCAGGTTATAGTCCAACAGGTTTAATTGGAAGCACACCGGCCGCTCCTTCATCAGCTGATTTTCGGAATCGGCGCTCCGAAAGCTAGTGTGCTTCCAATTAAACCTGTTGTACTATAACCTGGTGTTGCGTGATTTTTAACTTTGTACACCCCAGTCCAACACCAGCATCTCCAAGTCAAGAGTGTCAGACAGTGTGATTAGTGTGTCAACAGCTGAAAAACAAGTGAAGGGTTGTCCAACACTCCAATTAAATGAGGTAGAGAGATAATCACAAAAAATTTAAAAATAAGGTGGTGGTGGAGACAAACCAAATGACTGGAATAACAATACAGTTATAAGAGTCACGGGCTGAGTGTTTAATCAAAGTAATAAGTAATCCAAAACAGTGCAAACTAATTAAGGTAGAGAGATCATAACAGTTTATCAAGATGATGGTGTCAAAACAGGACAGTAAGGAAGCTTTTACAGATACAGAACAGTATGGTGGGGTGACATGTAGTGCGACATGAACCCAGGATCATGGTTGAGGCTGTCTTCATGGGTACAGAACCTGGCTATCAGTTTCTGCTTGGTGATCTGTGTAGTTGGCGGTCTCCCAAAAATCGGAGGCTGAATGTCCTTGACTACTGAAGTGTTCCCCAACTGGGAGGGAACATCCCAGTCTGGTGATTGTTGTGCGGTGTCCATCATCCGCTGTTGTAGCATCTGCTTGGTCTTGCCATTGTACCATCCGTCGGGGCATTCTTGCCTGCAGCGCATTAGATAAGCAACATTGGCCAGGTCACATGAGTACCTGCCGTGTATGTGGTGGGTGATAGGTATGTCACAAAGCTGGTTCCTTTTTTCTAAAAGCTGTGCCTTTTCTCAAGGATACTGTGTCCTTGGTTTCTTCAGAGGGATCTTAAATATCCCCTGGTGCCGATTAGACTGGTTTGGTACAGAGATTAAAGGGTATTGAGAGACATTTTTGTTTATATGTAAATAGAGGGACTTCACGTCAAAGTGGTCATGTTTTAGAAGTGACCTGCATAATGAAAGAGGAGCAGTCAGCTCTCTAGCTGAGCAGTTCAGTCCAGAACTAGTTGGGAGTTCAACAGTGAGCAGTTTGGAAACTCTCTTTCTCTTTCTCTCTCTCTTTCTACCCTTCTAACTTCAACCTGTAAGCATGTGTTCCATTTGTATTTCTTTTTAAGGGAGTTTGCTTATTGGGACTGTTGTGCATATTCAGAACAGCATAATTAAGTTGTTGTGGTTCTGTTCGCCGAGCTGGGAATTTGTGTTGCAGACGTTTCGTCCCCTGTCTAGGTGACATCCTCAGTGCTTGGGAGCCTCACGTGATGCGCTTCTGTGATCTTTCCTCCGGCATTTGTAGTGGTTTGAATCTGCCACTTCCAGTTGTCAGTGCCAGCTGTCCGTTGCAGTGGTCGCTATATTGGGTCCAGGTCGATGTGCTTTATGTAGTGTTTTGTGCAGTCCTTGCATGGGATTTTGTACACTACATTGGTTTTGCTCATGATTAAGTCTAGTTTGCATAATTAAGTCTAGTTTGGATGGACTGAGTTCTGTAGGGGTTCTTAATTCTGTTCTTTGTGTTTTATTGTGTAATTTTGTGAATACATTTCTGTCTGTTTTAAAACCTAATAGTCAGCCTAGCTAACTTACTCCGGGCAATTCTCACTGTACACTTACCGAAACAAATTGCAAAGTTATGGTCTGGGTTGCCTGCTCAAGAATGTTTTGAGTGGTCTGGCCTAGTCCATAGCAGGTAATTGTAAATTAATATCATTCGTCTGCAGAAATAAATAACTCAAGATGGGGAAAATGGATCACATGTTACACTGTCACAAAAATTAAAGTGATCTTCTTGCAACCAAAGGATTTTATTCTGTAATATTACATAGCATTACTGTGCATACCGTTTCGAGGTAAATACTACCTCGTGTTGAACACATTCACAGAGAAGTGGTGGAAACGTCCACCATTCTAACTAAAGACGTTAGCATAGCCATATGGAGAACACATAATACATTATACATACATACAAAATTGTACACTGTGTTCAGATGTAAAAATGTAATTTTATCCATAACTTACAATATGTTACTTAATAACAAAAGGGAACAATGAAGATATGATGGTGAAAGGATGGTGATACAAATGTTAATAAGCATTTTTGATGTAATTCAATACAACTACTGATAGTAATAGGGAACTCATTCAACTTAACACACAATTGGCTATATTTAAGGTAATTTTCATAACTGATCTTCCTTACTTGCGTCATTATTTTACAAACTTTGCTGCAAAATTCTGGTCATAAATATTTGACATCCTACTCTGTATCGTGAAATTTAAATCAATGTCCATTAAAATTTACAGGAGGCACAAATGGCATAATAATGAAGGCTTCATGAGCATTAGAATATTTTAATAGATGTGCATCTTAATAGTGAAACTTTGCTGTCATGAATTTTTTTTAGTGTTTGTTTCGAGTAAAATTACTAGGGCCATTAACTATGAGCATCTTTTCATATAGATTGTATATTATAGATTGATCCTCATGCCTTTTTTCTTAATCCATACAAGATTAGTTTGTTATAGGGAAGTCAACCCCAACCTCCGATATGCAGCACAAACGATGGAGCACTTAACAGATAAAGGCAGTTGCACATCCATGTTATTTCAACATCTGGTTACACTCAGGTGCCCAGCTCAGGAACACATGAATCATTGGGAGAGATGTGTCTTTCTACATTTAACTCACCGCATTAATTCAGTATGAGAGATGGAAATAATGACTGTAATTTCCATCAGCAATACCTTTATCAACCACTTGTGCAACACTGATGATATGCAATTTTTCTTTATGAAAATGAACAGTGTCTGTCAGAGTCCATCTGTCATCTGTCCAAGCAACCTGCCAAGTTTAAAATGAAAATAAATTGGTATGAGATGAAAGCAAAGACTTTCATGTGACAGCCTTTATCTGTGATCTAGCTTCAAATCATAAATAACAAAATTGAATATGTTGAAAAGCTAATAGACATTGGTGGCAGCCTTCTTTATGTCATTACTATCGAAACAAACTGAAGAATTGGCACAATAAGGAATTGGAAACATTAGAATAATAGCAAGCACCTTGGAACTGTTCCACCATTCCACAAGATTATGGCTGACCAAACTCCTAATAACCCTGTTCGCTCCTTAATCTCTTAAGATTAACAAAGATTCCTAAATTTCAGACATAAAATCAACAATTGATTTAGCATCAATTGCCAATTTTGGGAGAGAGCTCCCCATTTCTATTATCTTTTGTGCATTCTCCCTCATTTCACTTCTGAAAGTTTTGGCCATCAGTTTTAGATTATTCCACCACTTCTAGACTCCACTGACAGTGATAAAAGTTTGTCTTACCTATCCCATGTCTTCCCGTGTTTTGATCCTAATACAAATTGCTAAATTTATGTTATGATGTGGCTAAGGCCCAGTAGACAAAGTGTGAGAGCCAGGGGACTCATTAGCTGTTAAAATGCTAGAGGACTGCAGAGTTCTGAAGAATCAAAAATAAACTTTATTATACAAAGTTAGAATGGTAATAATGCAATCCATAATACTTGCACAACTTATTTCCAACATCAAAAATTACCATGTGGCAAAACATAGGTATGGATGGGGATCAAGGAGCACACATCAAAATCTAACACAATCAAGATAGATCCCATGATTTCTCAGCAATTTCGCCGCAAATAAGCTTCATCAAATCTTAATGAACTAACAAATCTTATTAAATAAACTAACAATGGATTATTATTTTCCCTTGAAATTCCCACTCAATAACTACTCCATAATGGACTGTCCCAGTGGCTGCTTCTACACTGGTCAACAACACTACTTTCCAGTGTTTAGAATCCCCCTAAACCCTGAAACTGTATTCCAAAGCTTTTTTCCAAAAATGCCCCTATACTTGAGGTGCAGGCCAACAGTAACTGGGTGACCACCAGGAAAGGAAAAGGGAGTAAGCAGACAGTGTGCAGGAATCCCCTGTGGCCATTCCCCTCAAAAACAATTATACCATTTTGGAGACTGCTGGGGGAGAGGCTTGGGGTGGGAGGGTTGGGAGGTGGGGTTGACTGTTTGTGGGAAAACAACAGTAGCCATTTCGATGCTACTATGACTGGCTTTGCGGCACAGCGGGAAAGGGTGAAGGTAGAAAGAACCTTAATGATAGGACAGGGGGAAAGAACAGGAGACTCTGCGGCCGCAAATGAGAATCCAGGATAGTGTGTTGCCCCCTGGGGGCAAGTGTCCAGGGTGTCTCGGAGCGGCTGCAGAACATTCTCAAGGGGCAGGGTGAGCAGTCAGAAGTCATTGTGCACATTAGCATAAATGACAAAGGTAGAAATAGGCATGAGGTCCTGCAAAGTGATTATAGATAGCTAGGAAAAAAGTTAAAAGCCAGGATCTCGTTGGTGATAATCTCTGGATTACTTCCAGTGCCACGTGCTAGTGAGGGTAAGAACAGGAGGATATGGCAGATGGATGCATGGCTGAAGAACTGGTGCAGGGGGCAGGGATTCAGATTTTTAGATTATCGAGATCATTTCTGGGGCAACCTGTTCAAGAGGGACAGGTTGCATCTGAACTGGAGGGGCAGCAATATTTTGGCAGGCAGGTTTGCTGGTGCTACAAGGGAGGGTTTAAACAGATTGGTTGTAGTTTGTGGGATCCTCAACAGCAGGGAGGCAAGTGCGAGGCTGGACAGAGATACTGTAATCAGAAATAGTAAAATGAAGAGACAGGTCAGGCTGGAACATGGCAGGGAACAAAGAATGCCTGTTGGATTAAATTGCATTTATTTCAATGCAAGAGGGCTGAGAGGTAAGGCCGATGAACTTAGGGCATGGATATGTACTTGGGACAGGGATATTATAACCATTACAGCAACATGGCTAAGGGAGGGACAGGACTGGCAGCTTAATGTGCCAGGGTACAGGTGCTTTGCCGGTACAGATGTAGTGGAAGGAGGACAGGGGGAGTTGCGTTTTTGATTAAGGTGAGTACCACAGCAGTAATCAGAGATTAAATAACTGAGGCTTTGTGGGTGGAGCTAAGAAATAAGAAGGTGGTGGTGACGTTATTGGGGTTGCACAAAAGCCCCCAAATACTCAACAGGAATGGGCGGCATGTTTGCACAGTGGTTAGCACTGCTAACTCACAGTGCCGGAGACCCAGGTTCAATTCCTGCCTCAGGCAACTGTCTGCGTGGAGTTTGCACATTCTCCCTGTGTCTGTGTGGGTTTCCTCCGGGTGCTCCGGTTTCCTCCCACAGTCCAAAAATGTGTAGGTTAGGTGAAATGACCATGTAAAATTGCCCATAGTGTTAGGTGGATTAGTCAGGGGAATGGGTCTGGGTGGGTTGCTCTTCGGAGGGTCAGTGTGGACTTGTTGGGCCGAAGGGCCTGTTTCCACACTGTAAGTAAGAAAGAATTAGAGAAACAAATATGGAGGGAGACTGGGGAGACTTGCAGTAGCAATAGGGTTGTCATAGTAGGGGATTTTAATTTTTCTAACATAGACTGGGACTGCCAGAGCATTGAGAGCTTAGATGGGGTAGAATTTGTTAAGTGCATTCAGCCAAGTTTCCTCAAGCAGTTTATGGAGGGCTCTATTCGGGAAGGGGAAAACCCGACCTTCTCTTGGGAAGTAGGACAGGACAGGTGACTGAGGTGATAGTGGGGAGTACTTTGGGACCAGTGACCCAAAGTTCTATTAATTTTAAAATAGTTGGAGAGGGACAAAACTGGTCGACAAGGTTCAAGATCTAAATTGGGGCAAGGCAGAATTTGGTGTAATTAGGCAGGAGATTCAGGGGTTGTTTGGAGTGGTTTGTTTGCAGGCAAGGGGGCCTCTGATAAATAGGAGACCTTTGAAATTGAGATGGCTAGAGTTCAAGGTCTATATGTTCTTGCAAGGGTGAAGGGCAAGGTTGGCAGGAATAGGGAACCTTGGATGGCAACAGATATTGGGTCTTTGACCAGAGAAAAGAAGGAGGTGTGGCTCAGGTACAGGCAGCTGGGATCAAGGGAATCCCTGGAGGTATAAAGGGAATACAGGAGATTACTGAAGAAGGAAATCAGGAGGGCAAAAAGGGGACATGAGATAGCCTTCACGAGAAGATTAGGGTGAAAGAGTACTTTAAGTATTTTAAAAGAAAAAGAATAACCAGGGAGAGAATAGGACCCCTCAAGGATCAACATGGACATGCATATGTAGAACCACAAGAGATAGACAAGATTCTCAATGAATATTTCTCCGCTGTGTTTACCATGGAGAAAGACATGAAGACTTGGGAACTTGGGGAAGTTAGTGGTGATATCTTAGGGACAATCCATATCACAGTGGAGGAGGTTTTGGATGTAATAGAATGTATGAAGATGGATAAATTTCCTGTTCCTGACCAGATATATCCAAGAACACTGCAAGGGGCTAGAGAAGAAATTGCAGGGGCCCTGGATGATATTTTTGCATCATCATCGGCCATAGTTGAGCTCCCGGAAGACTGGAGGGTAGCGAATGTTGTGCCATTACTCAGAATTCGCTGAGTTGAAGGCAAAGAAAACCTGAGAACTATAGACCAGTAAGCCCAATATCTGTTGTGGGTAAGTTATTGAGAAAATTCTGAGGGATAAGATATACATGCACTTGGAAAGACAGCATTTGATTAGGAGCAGTCAGCATGGCTTTGTGAGCAGGAGATCAAGCCTTACAAATTTGTTAGAGTTCTTAGATGAAGTGACCAGGAAGTTTGGCAAGGGCAGGGTGATGGACGGAGTCTATATGAATTTCAATAAGGCCTTTGATAAGGTTCCACATGGTAGGCTGCTCTGGAATCCAGGGCAAGCTAGCAAAGTGGATACACAATTGGCTTGATGGTAGGAAGAAGAGGGTAATAGTGGAAGGATGCTTGTTGGACTGGAGGCCTGTAACTAATGGACTGCGTCAGGCATCAATGAAGGGCTCATTTTTGTTTGTTATCTATATTAAAAATTTGGATGAGAATATACAAGTCATGAATAGTAAGTTTGCTGATGACACCATAGAGCGCATGGTGGCTTAATGGTTAGCACTGCTGCCTCACAGCACCAAGGAGCTGGCTTTGATTCCAGGCTCAGGCGACTGTCTGTGTGGAGTTTCCATATTTACTCCGTGTCTGCGTGGGTTTCCTCCAGGTGCTCCAGTTTCCTCCCACAAGCCAAAGATGTGCAGTTAAGGTGAATTGACCACACTAAATGCCCATAGTGTTCAGGGATGTGTAGGTTAGGTACATTAGTCAGCCTAAATGTAGAGTGCTGGAGTAGAGGAATGGGTCTGTGTGGACTTGCTGGACCAAAGGGCCTGTTCCACACTGTAGGGATTCTGCAATTCTACTAAAATAGGTGGTGCTATGTACAGTGAGGAAGGTTATCAGAAATTGCAACAGGACCTTTATCAGCTGGGAAAGTGGTCAGAGAAATGACAAATGGAGGTTAATATCGATAAGTGTGAGCTCTTGCATTTTGGAAAGTCAAATCAATGTCGGAGTTTTATGGTGAATGGTTGGGCCTTGAGGATTATAGTGGAACAGAGGGACCTTGGATTCAGGTGCACGGCTCTCTGAAAGTGGAGTCACAGGTAGACAGGGCAGTGAAGAAGGTTTTTGGCACACTGGCCTTCATCAGTCAGGGCATTGAGTGTAGAAGTTGGGAAGTTATGTTGCAGTTGTACAGGACGTGGGTGAGGCCACATTTGGAGTATGCTGTATAGTTTTGGTCACTTGCTATAGGAAGGATGTTATTAAACTGGAAGGAGTACAGAAGAAATTTACAAGGATGGTGCCTGGACTCAATGATCAGAGTTATAGGGAGAGGTTGGTCAAAGTTGGACTTTTTTCTTCAGAGCAAAGGAGTCTGGTGGGGAACTTTATAGAGGTATATAAGAACATGAGAGACATGGGTAGGGTAAATGCACTCAATCTTTTTCCCAGGATTGAGGAATCGAGGACTAGAGGGCATCAGTTTAAGGTTAGAGAGGAAAGAATAAAAGGGAACCTGAGAGGTCACATTTTTGACACACATAATAGTAGGCATATGAGCAAATGTGGTGTGCATATGGAATGAGTGGAAGTGGTTGAGGTGGGTACTTTAACAATACTTAAAATGCATTTGGACAAATACATGGATAGGAAAGGATTAGAAGGATATGGGCCAAGTGCAGGGAAATGGGGTTAGTGTTGATGGACATTTTGGTTGGCATGGACCGGTTTGGGCCAAAGAACCTGTCTCTGTGCTGTAGGATTTGTTGACTCTCCGACTCTTCACTGACTTTTACCTCAGTGAGCAGTCAGGTTCCTGAGAATTCCCTCCCCAAACTCCAATATTGCTCAGTTACACAAACCAAAAATACAGCTTGTGAGCTTTGCCCCCACATCTACTTAGCTGCATTGAAGCACTAATGGGTGCAGAATCAACACAGAGCCAGCAGCCTTCCCAGTTCTCAGCTTCTCAGGACCTCCTATGAGTCCTGTCTCCAAACGTTATGTGCCCACTCATTCCTAGAATCTATTTATCACTTTTAACAGCACTGAGCCATCCAACTGCTCTTTACTCATCACTGACTCCCCTTCACAGTATCTACGTTGTTCAGCTACCTTCCCAGTTTTATGGCTAAAGGCAGCACTACAAACATGGTTGTGTGTAAGAGCACTTCTGGATACAAAAAGAATGGCTGGAGCATTGACGGCAAGGGTCTTCGGGTCTCCCTCAGGACACTGCTGACCAATGTCTGGAACATAGTCAACTCGCAGCAGATCTTCCTGCTTTCAGGAGTAGCAGCTCTTGTCAGAGGACAGGAACCTTCACCTCCACCATTGCAGGTTCTAGGGATTAGTGGGCACCTAATTTTTGGAGTCATAAGAAGGCCTGAGTGGCTGGTGGTGGGAGGGTCATGGCCACCAGGGTGACCAGAGTTGGGGACATGCTGGATGACGATGGCCTTGGGTTGGAGGTTGCTGTAGGGATTGGCAAACACGGCGATGGTGGACATCCAGCTCATGGTCAATATCATCTGTCGCCTGAAAACGGTGGTGCTCAGATCTGACATCGTGCGCCAGCTGGAGGATGCTCTGTTGTGTAGTGGAATCCTGTCGACACATACCGCTGCTCGGACGGAATTTCACATCTGCCCCAGGTTTCTGAAGTTGCCTTTGGAGTCCATGCCTGACAGTCTGAGCCAACTTGTGAGAACGCACAATGTGTCCTTCACCTGGTACAGGCTGCTGCTGCACGCCATTCACTTCAACTCCTTCTTCCATAAACCAGACATCATGTGACATGCTTATCTACCAAAGGCCAAGAGGGAGTCCCAGTGGAGGGCTCTCTATGCTGGAGTCCTCTCATTTTCCATCAGACACTGGGATGGAGGATGTTGCACACAGCACATAATCACAGATTGTGGTGGTTCATTGAATCCAAGCCCAGCTGTTATTTTGTGGTGCTGTGTGGTCAGAGGACTACATCTATTTTGGTTATGGGTCTTTGCACTCCTTTTTTAGTTAATTGCAACATCTTTTGTTGTGTGTTTGGTTGCACTTCAACCCCACACTCCTGATCTTTGGCCCTTCAGCGCAGAGGGGTGTGGGCATGTCAGAAAATCTTGTCATGAGGTTGCTCCTGGGCCTGGTCAAGTTGGTCATTAACGGGTCCAGGCAGCATGTTATTAATGAGGTTGTACGTGTTGACTGTTTGCCCTTCTTCCACAGTCACATTTATACCTGGGTGTCCTTAGAAAGAAAGCATGCAATGTCCCCCAGTACTCTGGATGCCTTTAGAGAGAGGTGGGCACTGCAAGGGATACAGTATTTTATCTCCTCCTCCAAATCCATTCTGATTTAGCCTCTTCCCACTACTTCTTCTTCACCTTTCATAGACTGCGTTACTCTTAATGGGCTTGCACATCAACTGGAAAATACAGATGATTTAATGGTGGTGATTAATAGATGAAAGGAAAATACCAGTGATTTGGCGATGGGAAAAGAAAACATTCAGTTGCCTGTAAGAGCTCTTCTGGATAAATAAAACAGGGAAGCTGCAGCATTTGCAAAAATCTTCAGTTAAATGTACTAAGTGGATGATCCATCTTGACCTTCCTCCAAGGGTTCCCAGCATAATAAATGCCAGTTTTCAGTCAATTGAATTCACTACTTACCTTGTCAAGAAGCAGGCGCTGAATACTGCAAAAGTTATGGGCATTGACGACATTTCAGCACCAGCACTGAGAATATGTGCTCCAAAACTTGTAGACAAACTGTTCCAGAGCACTGACATCAAAAACAACGTGAAAAATTGCTAGTTACATCCAGTATTCAAACACCAGGACAAAGCCAACCTGACCAACTCACGCCTCTTCACTCTACTATCAATCATCAGCATACTGATCAAACACATCATCAAGCAGTATGTGCCTTGCAAAATCCAACTCACTGATGCTCAGTTTAGACTCAGCTCCTGACCTTGCTACTGCCTTGGTTCAAACATGGATAAAAGAGCTGAATGATAGAGGTGAGATAAGAATGATTGGCCGTGACATTAAAGCCTCACTTGACCACGTTGGCATGACGGAACCATAGCAAAACTCGAGTCAATGGGAATCGTTATCCACTGGTTAGTTTCATACAGAGCACAAAGGAAAATGGTTGTTTTTATTGGAGATAAGTCATCTCAGCTCCAGGATATCACTTAAGAAATTCTTCAGGGTAGTCTTCCAGGCTAACTTTGACTTTCAGAAGGCATTCAAAAAGGCACCTCATAAAAGAGTAAGACATTAAATAAGAGCCCATGGTGTTGAAGATAGTGTATTGGTATGCATAGAGAATTGGCTAATGAGCAGGAAATACTGAGTGGAGATAAGGGTTTTTTTTTCAGGTTGGCAACTTATAATCAGTTGCATTTCACAGGGATCATTGCTGAGACCTCAACTGTTTACAATATCTGTTAATGATTTGGAGGAAGGAAGTAAATGCATTGTAACCAGATTTGCAGATAACACAAAACTAGGTGGAAAGGCATTTTCTGAAATGGATATAAACAGTTTACAGAGTGATATTGATAGGTAAACTAAATGGGCTAGTCATTGGCAAATGTTGGATCATGTGAAGGTGTTCATTTTTGAAGGGAGAATGAGAAAAGATTATGAATTAAATGGAGAAATAGTTGCAGCAAGCTGCAACACAAAGGGATTTTGGGATATTTGGACATAAAACACAGAAAGCTAACACAGAGTTGCAGCAGGTATTGTGGAAACTAATGGAATTTTGGCTCTTATTTTAAAGGGATTGGAATATAAGAGTAGGGAAATCTTCCTGCAACACTGCTGATGAGACCACATCTAGAGTACTGGGAAGGGTTTTTAACCCCTTATCTAAAACAAGATACTATTTCATTGAAGGGAGTTCAGAGAAAGTTCTTTTTTTTTAGATTCCCTACAGTGTGGAAACAGGCCCTTCGGCCCAACAAGTCCACACCTACCCTTCGAAGAATAACCCACCCTCTGACTAATGCACCTAGCACTATGGGCAATTTAGCATGACCAATTCACCTGGCCTGCACATCTTTGGACCATGGGAGGAAACCCACACACCCGGAGGAAACCCACGCAGACACGGGGAGAATGTGCAGACTCCACACAGACAGTCTCTTGGATGACCCTCAGTATGGAAGGATTTTCTTATGAACAAGGGCTAAACAGGTTCGTAAGTTCATAAGATAGCGGAGCAGTCTGCTCCGCTATTCGATCATGGCTGATCTGCTCCTCACCCCCATTTTGCTACCTTCTCTCCATATCCCTTCAACCCATTACCAATTAAAAATCTGTCTAACTCCTCCTTACATTTACTTACTGTCCCAACACCCACCACACTTTGAGGGACCGAATTCCACAGATTCACAACCTTTGGGAGAAGTAGTTTCTCCTCAACTCTGCTTTAAATTTGCTCCCCCTTATCCTACGACTATGACCTCTCCTGGAGTGCCCCACAAGAGGAAGCATCCACTCCATGTCTATTTTATTCACACTCTTTATCATCTTGAATATCTCAATTTGATCTCCCCTCATTCTTCCAAATTCCACAGAGTACAGGTCTAAACTGTTCAATCTCTCATTATACGACAAACCACTCATCTCTGGGAATCAATCTACTGAACCTGCTCTAAACTGCCTCCAGTGCCAAAACATCTTTCCTCAAATAAGGGGACCAAAATACTCCAGGTGTGATCTCACCAATACCTTGTAGGTTGGGACTCTATTCACTGGAGTTTAGAAAAATGAGAGATGATCTCATTGTAACATATAAGATTCTTAAGGGGCATGACAGGGTAAATGCTGAGATGATGTTTCCCATCATGGTAGAGTCTAGGACCAGAGGGGGTAAATCTCAGGATAAATGGATACCAATTAAAGATTCAGATGAGGAGGAATTTCTTCTCCCAGAGGGTTGTGAGGCTTTGGAACACTTTGTCACAGGGAGCTGTGGGAGAAGAGACCTTTTGTACATTGAAGGCTGAGATAATAAATGCATCATCGGTTGGGGAATCAAAGGTTAGGGGAAATCACAGAAAAGTGGACATGAAGAGTGTCAGGTCAACCATAATCCTATTAAATGACAGAGCAGATTCAAAGGACAGAATGGCCTGCCTCTTATCCTACTTCATACGGTTGTATCATCTTATAGGATCTTTCATGTCTCAATCAATCCACTTACTTTTCTAAATTCCAGTTGATAAAAAATTTGTCTGTAAGACGTTGAGGCCCTAACTTTGATCACTGTGACTTACACATTCATTATATCTAGCCAAACTGAAAAATTATCTATTTGTACCTATCTCTATGTGTCCCATTAGCTAAACAACTTTTTTTTCCATGTCAATATATTACACTCTACACTCTGACCTTTTATTTTTCACAATAACCTTAGATGTAACATCATAGCAAGTGTCTTCTGACAATCTAAATACAGTATATCTACCTGTTCCCCTTTGTACACCACACATTACTTCTTCATGCAATTTCAATAAATTGTTTAAACACGATTTCCTTTTCACAAAACCATGATGACTCTGCCTAGTTGTGCGATTATCTTGAAATTTTTACTGCTGCAACATCCTTTGTATTGGCTTCTAACATCTTGTTTGTGACCGATGCTATCGTAACTGGAAGAAACAAAAACAATAAAGGCAAGGGTATGTGAAGTTTATCAATCATTTACTTCTCACAAGGAAACCAAAATACTAAGACAACCCTGGTTGCACAAGTACAGTAATATCAAAACCCCCAACAATGCATAATGCAATACTTCATAAAGTCAACTGCTTAATTACAGTGACTTGGCTACAATGATAGGAATATAAACAATTTAATTTCTATTCTTATTAAGGTAAGTTAAGGCAGAATAATATGTAAAAGATGAATGGTAGATAATTCTCCCCCTCCCTAATCCCCACCCCTAAAATACACAAGAGAACATCCTCATTCCTCATCCTGTGGACTTTGAGACCATTGTAGGTCTGGAGGCCATCCTGTCCCAGCAAATTATTTATGCTTTATATTTGCATACTCCATTATTCACTTGTAAAATTAATTGCAAGGTGAACTGGAACATAGTTTGTACATTTTGCTAATACTTTGTAATCCATGACAGCTTCGATTCATTAAGGAACCAGGAATATGTAGCTTAGCAGCACCATTCTACAGTCACAAAAGAATCCCAGAGATATACTACAATGTAATTAATGAGAAACTCGAGGTGCTATCTGGTGAGACACAGGTCATGGATAGGCCAGCTTTACTGGTTGTGTAAAGCCTGGCACCTGCTATATGAGGGTTCACTATATCCATAGATTGAACAAAGTCAGTCTGATCTCTAGAATAGTTTGCTCTGGATTTTAATTCCTCAGGTTCTTTTTCAAAAAGAAAATTCTATAAAATAGCAAATGAGTGTCCAAGTCATAACCTGCACCAAATTTTTAGATTAGATTAGATTAGGTTCCCCACAGTGTGGAAACAGGCTCTTCAGCCCAACAAGTCTACACCAACCCTCCAAGAGTAACCCACCCAGTCCCATTTCCCTCTGACTAATGCACCTAACACTACGGGCAATTTAGCATGGCCAATCCACCTAACCCGCACATCGTTGGACTGTGGGAGGAAACCGGAGCACCCGGAGGAAACCCCGTTGGACTGTGGGAGGAAACCGGAGCACCCGGAGGAAACCCATGCAGAGACAGGGAGAATGCGCAAACTCCACACAGACAGTCGCCCCAGGCTGGAATCAAACCCGGGTCCCTGGTGCTGTGAGGCAGCAGTGCTAACCAACTGAGCCACCGTGCCACCCTCAAATTCATTACCAGGAAAGGAGATTCTTAAGAATCTGCACGGAAACCAATAGAACTTACAAATGACGTGTCCTATATAACCTGAAAATATGCTAAACATTTCCCTTACCCGAGAAGCTGTCCCTTATCTAAGGTGACAGTGACGTAGAGATTCAATATTGCATCCAATCTGCACAAGGTGCCTTTGTGCTACCTGAGGATGAGAATCTTCAACAACCACCACACCCATGCTGATACGAAGAACCTTGTACACATGCAAGTCATCCTTCTAACTCTTCTACATGGATCTGAAACTTGGACAAGTATACATGCCACCTCAAGACCGTTGAGAAGTGCCAGCTATGGCCTTCAATCATTCCTTTCTCCAGTTCCTATCCCCTACCTTCTCTTGCCGACTGTTGTTCTCAAGGAATTGTGTTCCTTCGTGCAGGAGTTTCTGCCAAGTCAGTTTCTCCTGAACAAGGGTTTCCCATGACTTGCATTTCTTGATAGATGTCTTCAGGGATTCTTTGAAATGCTTCTTTAGTCCCCATCTTGTTAGAATACCTTCCTTGAGCTGAGTGAGAGATTTCCACTATTGCAGCTGGAAATCAAGCATCTCAGGCACATGGCTGGCCTAGCCAGGATCTGAGCAGAATCTGAACAAGTCGAAAAAAGGAGCACATTGATAGCGTGAAAGATATGCTGATTGCCTGAGGTTCATCATTAACATGAGCACAGGCCTGTCAGTCTGAATAACCCATTCCCATGTTGTAAATCTCTTTGTATTCTGATCTATGATAAAAATTATTCATCGCAGTGGGAGCGCCTGAGAATAAAGTCATATCAAAAATGTTTTACATAAAATAAACTGAGGCAAAGCAAAAAAAAATTAACTGGACAACTGTGTCTCAAATATGAGACAAAAGAATACTTCAGTAGAGCACCAAATGAATTAATTAGAGCCAACAAGTTCCACATTCAAGTTCTAGAATTTACATTCATGTATTTCAAATATCTCAGGAGAAGAAAAATGTTTGACATGTGAGAAAATTATGATCCACGCAATAACTTTTAAAGGGAGATTTGAATGCCTTGTAAATGACTCAAAGGATCATTTGACAAGATTTCATTGGAACAAACAAACTAAAATTAAAAGTTACTTTATGGGCAACCACTTTCCTAAATTAGAGAAATGATATCTCCCCTTAAATTCCAAAAATGGGTCAAAAGTCCATGCTGTGTTTACATATTACACAGCACTCTCCATGCAACAGTAGCCTTTACAGCAGCACAGTCTGAACGTTTCTCCATTGTGAACACATGTTGAGGTTCGGGAAAGGGGAATGGCAGAGGAGAACCCAACCCATGCATTGAGAAGCCCTGCCTTATTCTTTGCCAGATCTCCGACAAAGTTCAACACCTTAAACTGCAACCCCACTATAAATGCAAAAAAAAAATAAAAAGGGGCAAGAACTTTTCAATTACAGATACATTTTCTATATGACATACTGATGCAAATTGTGTTGACATTTCCCAATGATGAACTACTTTGTTCACATTAATCATCATTGTGCAATATGTCCACAAGTCTCACAATTTTCTCAAAATAGTTTGAAAACTTTGAATTCACCACTTGACTTTTAAGAATTGAAGCTTTTCATATCAAAAATAAGTATTAAAAATGCCAATTCTAAAAATGCATTTCCTAACAGCTTGATTCATTTTAACTGACTGTGGTATTGCCCATAGGCAAAAGTGAGGACTGCAGATGCTGGAAACCAGAGTTTAGATTAGAGTGCCGCTGGAAAAGGACAGCAGGTAGCATCGAAGGAGCAGGAAAATCGATGTTTCGGGCAAAAGCCCTTCATCAGGAATAGAGGCAGGGAGCCTGCA